>NC_072732.1:85137671-85230001 GCF_026930045.1 Uloborus diversus | reverse complement strand
CAGTTGAGCCTGGTCATGCTGAACCTGCCTATTATTTCAAACACTTCTCTGCGTCGAGACTTCTCAATTTCCTTGATTTTGTAGCATACAATCGGCATATTTCCATGCTTATCTCAAAAAATCCCCCCCCCCAAGAAAAAAAAACCCCTGTATTTATTTTTGCGTAACACTTTCAACAGATGAGCGAGACATTGTTGTTTGGAAACAAAACTTTGCTAAAAAAGAATGCTTGAAATATTGTGCAGTCTTAGCTAATTAAGAGAATATTGTCCAAATGCTAGAAAGTCGATGTTAGTACACTGTTCATTTAGTTTGGGATGGAACTTCTTATTAAAATTACACATTAGAATTTTTTCAAAGTCTCTATATCTCAAACCTCACTGGAATTTTTCTCCCATCTCGTGGAATTCGAGATAGACCAGTTTGATTAGACGAATATGCGTTACTTTTGAAGTTTATTGATCAATAAACTAAACAAACACTGCACTGAATTTTTCAGCTGTAAATAATATATAAAAGATATTGTAAATAAGTATTAAAAGAATAATAACCGAATGTGGGTTTCATGCTTTGTTGGTATAAAAAAACACACCTGAAGCTGTGACTGTTGTCCGACAGATTGTTATTGCTAGCGTTGCTATTATTGTTGCCATGATCTGATCCAATGTTCTCCTGATGATGGCTTTGGTGGTTGTGGTGATGGTGGTTTTCTGGTTTAACCTCCGCTGGAGATTCGGGTTCTGTGGTTGTTGAGACGGATGCAACTGGTGAAGAAGTTACTGTAAATAAGAAACAATGGTTGCGTTAAGGATCTTATATTACATTAGTCATCTTGCGTTGAACATGTAAAAAATTTGGAAAATTATTATAAGGAATTTTGTTGAAGTTAATCACATGTACTTAGTTGCTCAATATTTTATTGAAAAGGAGAGGTTAGTTGCATCAAATTTTAGTGGTTGATTAATTATTATGATAACTATTTTTTTTTTACAACACATTAAATCAAATATTTGTAGATCGATGGAAATGCAATGTCATCTCTAAAGTTGAGTTCCTATTTTATGTTCCAAAATTTACATCAATGATTTCAAAACACGCCTCGATGTTGAGTTATTCCATGTCAACTGATTTTTCAAATCGTCCCTGCTCGACCAACTCCGAATTGGATGAAATTTTACATAGATGTAGAGATGCCTTTGAAAGTAACCTGTGCAAATGTGCAGCTTCCGAGATCCAAATATTGAGGATCTAAGATCTCCCAAAAGATATGCTCCAAAATGGCTGATCAGCTTTGTGAGACGAGTTGTCATGTTTAGGTTAAGGTAGCAGAAAATTTTATCACACTGGAAGCCGGAAATTTTAGGAGCTTTAAGTACATATTTTATGTTAGTACGTTCTATTATTTTTGTGAATTTAAGCTCATTAGATTTTGTTTAGCATTGATTAATGAACTAAAGAAGTAACAAATATGCTTTACAATTTCAATTGCCCAAAATGATAAGAACCAAAAGTTTAATAAGTTCCATTACTAAATCTAAAATTTATCAGTACGAAAAATTCTACCTGTTTAAAATCTAATTAAAAAATGTACATTGAATTATTTAATGACAGCGTATAGGAACATATCTATTCGAAACAATTGAAGAAAAATCAAGGGGTAAGGGCAGAAGAAGAACAATTGCAAACGAAGGAAGATAAAAAGGACTTAAAAATCTTCAGTTTTGATAGAGCTTTCAGAACAAAAAACATTCGGAATATGTTCGAAATTTTTGCTCTGTTTTCCAAAAATACTGCTGAGTCTTATTTCCGTGAGTAGCTCAAAAATACGCGCAGTTAATGCACACACTTCAATGCTTTGCGCTATGTGATGTTCAATATGGTTATTGCCATCACTTTCCCGTTGCTCAAGCGATCAATCCGTTTAAAATTTACTTTCGGGTAAAAACCGGCCATCAGAACGGATTTGCAAATAAGTGCTCCAAACCATTACTGTTGTACGGGCGTCTGTTTCTGCCGGTATTAGCGTCAAGAGCGTGTAATATGACAACGCCGCTTCGGTCGGCGGAGAGGCTATGCCCCTTTCTGTTTGCGCGGTTGATGTAAATTCGTCACTGTTTTGACATCGAGCACCTTTTAGCGGGAACACTTTTGCAGGAAAGGGATGAATTTTGAGCACACTTAAAGCGTCATCATTTCCGCAACGCCACCGCTTTTTGATGAGGAATTCAATCTTATCTACTTCCGTCAGGCAAAGTAGGATTTGACGAAATTTCTAATCTGTTAATTTTTGATATTTTAATCCATACTTTCAACTACCTTATCTGAGCCAACTTTTACTCATTAACGAGCCATAATATTTTGATTTTTATTTGTGACTGCCTTTTTAGCAAACAAATATTCACACATTTAATAACCGTACAATAATGTTTCTAAGAAATGAAGAAAGTATATTTTTGTATTTAGAAATGCTGACCATCTACATAAGAAAATTCCAGTCCACAATCATCCCTTGTATTACTACTGTGAAAAATGATAGCCTTCTACAATGAGAAGTCTACAGGCGAATGCAAACATTATAGAGGTATGTAACCAGTCAATTTAATACCAAACGTTTTTATTCTCAACAATTTGTATCCACCCCACCTCCCCACCATTTTATTAAGAATGGCACGCTGAATCATTTTCTCCCTCAAAATTCCAACATTTTGGTATGAAGCCGGGAGAATTGCTAGGTTAACCCATGCAGGAATCAAGCGCTGATCATCTCGGTGAGAAATGAACCTTAACTAACTGACCGCATGGGATTGACACTAAATCCTTGATTACACTACGCAACAAAAAATAACTTTTGTCTGCATCCTGGTTTTAAATAGTCAATTATTACTAATTTTGGGTCAAAAAAAAGCGAATATGAAAATGATTTTTTAAAATTAGCTCTTGTTTTCAAGATGCACAAAAGCCTACGGGAGAAAGATGCACAGCAATTACCCATTGATTTGAAGGTAAGCTTGAAAAAAAAATATTCCGTGCAATAATGTAATTAAATAGGTTTTGTTTCGTTAGACAATATTTACTTTTCAGGAAGCGGCGGTTGATTTTAGCCTATTGCTGTAAACGCTTTATTTTCGATTGCTTCTTGTATATGTCAAAGAAGGAGCATATCTTGCCGAAGTCCAGCAGTATTTGGCGAGCATTAACTCAGCTCATTGACCATGATATCTGCGATCCATTGCAGAGATAGCATGGCGAAATTTTTTCCCATGCTTATCGCTCCACACTTTTTAGACAACGTATGCTGGAGGAAATGGAGTTTTACAGAAACGCGTATTGAATCAATCGTCACAGAATTTTTGTAGGAGTTATTTGACCAGTTGATTTTGGTTCTCGTTTTCTCTGCTGCTTAGAAATACGTGTAACACAACCTGTAAAATCTTCCAAATTGTTTTTCTCTTCCTCCAAAATTTTTGTCACAAACAGTGATCTTCATAGTTGTGCGTATTTGAAAAGCCGTTAAAAATGATCTTTTTAATCTTAGCTTCAATTCCCTTTAAATTCCCTTAGATTTCTAAGTACATAAAATAGTCTAAATCTTAAAAAAGAAACAAAAGTTCAAAATATTTTTGTATATATCTTCATAGTCTTTATTTGTGCTACTGAATACATTTTTAAAGATTAAGGCTACTTTTGAATAATTCATAACTATTTGATATAAATATCTCCACGAGAAAGTCTAAAATTTCTATCAATAGCGCCAGTAACATTTTTTGCGTAAAAAATAGAAACAGTTAGAGAGGTACTTATTTAGGTTCTTTATTTTTCTACTCTATAAAATATAATTTATACAAAATATGCCATACTTTTTTTAAAATTCTTTATTAAAACACCAGATTTCCTTTAGATTCTCTTAGATTTCCTCATACTTAAAGTATTCTGAATCTTTAAAAAAAAAAGAAACAAAAGTTCAAATTTCAATCCAGTGATAATTTCAATTTATGCACATGTTATGTAAATTTGATTGCATGCCTACGAAAAAGAGTTCCTTTCATCGAGAATTTTTGTACATGGCTTTCAAAGTTCTAAGTTTTAATTTCAAAAATTATTCGAATGTACATTCAGTCCAACGTATATATGAAGCAAATTGGATCTTGGAAATTTCCCTCTAAGGTATTGGAAAACTGTCTTTGTTCACAGCTTTCGCGAAGTTCTTCATTATTCCTAGCAGAATTAGCACGCGTGGAAGCAGAAATGAGTGGACCGACCTACTATATAGAAGCTTATTTTGAGCGTTTTTTCAACCCGGAATTTAAATTGAACCCCGTTTGGGTTTTATGTAGTGAGATATTCTAACTTCTACCAGGAGTCGGAGTTTAAAAGACTGTCAGTCCCACGGGAGATTCTTCTATCTGCTGGGGGAAAAGGAGCATTGGTGATATGTCCCTACTCCAGTTGGCTCTGTACCTTGACAACTAGAGCTAATCTCTTTATGGTAATTTTCGTGTTTAGCGAGACAAAATACTTCAGAAATAATTGTTTTTGAGCAGAATGCATTTTTGGTGCTGGGTAATGTTATTTTGGTGTTTGAGGTACAATGCAAAATACTAATTATTTATAATTTTCAATATCATCATAACATTAACCTAAGTTCATTTTTTAATTTAATGTTTCAATATAAATATTGTATGCCATTTTTAGCTCTCTTTACAAAAGTCATTTTCTCTGCCACAAATCCGCACGTGGGTTAATCGTGTCCGATCTGTATTACCGCTTCTTAATTATGCGCAGGTGATGAAAAGTGGACATTAAATTTCAAATTTATTTACAGTAGGTCAATTCGCCGCGGGTAACTGACTGACATTTTTAAAGAAAAACAGTATGTATTGTGTGACATTCAACGCGAAATATGCATAATTTAAAGGTAAAATTCGTAATTCCCGAAAGACATTTTGTAAGAATTTAAAAAAAAAAAAAAATTAAAAACATGGTAACTAACTGATATTTTAAAAAGTAGTATATCAGTCTGTTACCATGCTTCAAACAATACTTTTAAAATCATCCAAAATGCTTGCCTACTGTTTTGCTTTAAAAAGGTCAGTTAGTTACTCGTGGAATTACCCAGTGATAATTTCAATTTATGCACATGTTATGTAAATTTGATTGCATGCCTACGAAAAAGAGTTCCTTTCATCGAGAACTGAGAAATTTTTCCAGGAAACAATGCATCAGCTGAATCTATTCGAACAACGAAAAGTGTAAAAAGAAATGGAGGGAGGAAAAAAGTTTCTCCGCAATCTTCTACACAGCAGCAAAAAGGTAGAAAGACATAGAGACGCGAGGAGGATGGGGAGGAGGACGAAAATAAAAAAAGGCATCACCCATTTAAGCCGCAAGACAAATCACTGGCAGCGGAAAAGCAGAGCAAAGTGTCCTTACCGAAAGAGGGATAAAGACTAGGGGAAAAGTTAAATCGGGTTAGCACTTCAAGAGTAAGAGTAGATACAGGAACCTTGCGGTGTCTTATATGGTGCTTTGATGGCCACAGTGTTGAAATCACCGGCCAACAAATCCGGGAAATAGGCAGACAGAAGCCGGCGGCCGCCATGATGAAATTGAAGCCGGACGTGTGGAAATGTTCTCCATTCCGGCTGTTTGTTCTTTTTTTTTTATTTTCCAAACGCGAGCAGCGATAAAGTAGGTAGGTTAATGCCGCTGGAACTGTGGATAATTCGCTTGTGTGAGGATGGCGGAGAATGTCTGACCAAAGTAAAATGTTCCATTACAAGGTCTGCGTGCTTTCGGGCAGAGAAGGGTAATGGCGCGATTTCTTGACTGAAATTTCCCCCCTCTTGCTAATTTAATTTTAGAGTGTCTTATGCTTATCTTTTAATGAAAAAAAAATTGAGATTGAACCAGAGAAGATGGAAATGATATTAAATTGAAAAGATTAAATTCGTTTTAGTAAAATTAATGAAAGTTGGAGAAAACGATCCTTTTTCAAAAACCTTTTCCGAAAGTTGTTTTTTTCGTATGCAATGCATAATTGATTCAGAGAAGTATGTTGAAAAACTTAAGCTTTTGCGCAAAGGTATATTTACGTGAGAGGTGTATTTAGCTGTAGATCTCAATTTTTAAACAGCTGATGGTTTCCAAACCGATTTAAGCCAGTCTTTGTTGTCAGATAACTTGGATTAAACTATAAAACTGATGTTAAATTTACTAAATGTAAGGATGTATTCAATAGTTGTTCATTTTTGAATGTAGAAAATTGAACTATGTGAGTTAAGTAAAGTATTCTTGCATAGCTGCTTTTTTCGCAAAACTCCAAGTTCTTGCACTGAAAAAGGACTTCATCATTCTTCCGAAACGCGTGCATTCAATTTACTTCGCAAATTTGCTTCACATAAACCTTGGAACGAAAATACGTAGGAATAATTTTTGAAATTAAAGCAATGAACTTTGAAAGTTATCTACAAAAACATTTTCAGTTTTTGTTTGTTTTTTAAGAATAAGTACTTAGAGTTTCCTAAAGGGAATCTGGTATTTTAATCAAGTAATATATATATATATATATATATATATATATATATATATATATATATATATATATATATATATATATATATAATATGCATATTTTGTTCAAATTCTATTTTATAGAGTAAAAAAAATAAAGAACCTAAATAAGAAGCTTTGAAACTGCTTCTATTTTGTACGCAAAAAATGTTACGATCGTTATTGATAGAAATGTTAGAATTTATCGTGATAGATGATGATTTAGATACTTATGCCTAATAGTTCTGAATTGTTCAAAAGCATCCTTTATCTTTAAAAATGCATCGTGTAGCACAAAAAAAAGAAAAAGAAAGAAGGAAAAAAACGACTTTTCTGGGTTTAAGTTAAATGTTGATAATTTATCTAAGGTTTATTCCGAGGGGCCATTAAAATAAATATCTGTCACTGGTGGTCAAAATCTGGACATCGATTGTAGTCCACAATGGGGTCGTCCCCGTTTTGGACGCCATGGATTATAAGGGAAATAACATTCCTTACTCTTCAATTCTATGACAATAATGTATGTGATATGCACTTTATCACTAAATGTACTGGGACACTTCCAAAAAATTACATTTTTACGAATTTTTCCAGAAATAAGAGACTACTTGTACTGAAACTTTTCTCACACAAAAAGTATGCTGCAGCTGTCAATTTCCAATAAAAAGTAAACCACCTATGCATTTAGGAGACCAGCAACAAATTGAGAAAAAATATATACATTTTTTTTTGATCATTACTTGCATAAACTTTGTTTTTCACTTTTGTCAAGACATTAATCCCATGTCTTGTTTCATCCCAAAATTTCCAACCTACCGATTCACTAACCAGTTTCGCAAACATCACCCTTTCAACAGCTGCAGTGTCAAAGATGAACATTTACTGAATTATGGGTAAAGTGCCAACTGCTTTTGTAAAACTAAATATTATTAACTTAGAAATTATTCGGTCCGAAGATATCACAGTTTTAAAGACTGACTTAAAAACCGAGAAAAAGTGCTATTAGATGGATATTGTCAAGGTAAGAGAGGAAACAAAATGTGATACTGATCACGCTTTCCCAAAACCAAGATCTTTTAGTCATTAATTTCATTAAAACATGCTAACGGTGCACTGGGGCTGTATATTTTTCAAATTAAACAACTAATGGAACGAAGAAACTTATAAACTATATATTTAAAAAGTATGCTTCTTTGGTTCGATAAAATTAAAATTTAAAGAAAATAACTAACTTCCGTGAAACATGGAATTGTCTTATTTAAAGTTACAGAAAAATCTACAAGTCAGGTGCACTGATGATCTTCTAAAAATCGTGGATCCGGTGATTCAAAGAAATGCTTACTTTGCTATTTTTGATAAATTGTAATTTTTCATGGCTATGGACTAGAGGCGAAATACAAAGGAATTGGATTACAATGGGGTATGCAACGCAAAAGTTCAAGAAACACGTCTATAGCTATAAGAGAATTTCTTTTGCCAATATTAAGGTTTGAAGCCTCTAACTATAGCAGCTAATTGATTCATCAACGTGTTTACTTTCCTCCACTTCCGTAATGATGTGAAAAACAAGGATATTTTATCATTTATAGATTCCATACATTGCATTATTAAAATTTCCATATCACACTCTGGCAGTAGAAAAATTGTGAACTGGTCAGTGAATCTGCAGAAATTCATTTGAGGTATTAGACGCAAGAGATGGATTTATGTGAAAACTTTATATTTTTCAAACATTAGTGCCAAAATTGAGTCTTAAACCTTCAAACCTTGGTAGAAACATAGAAACTTGTTTAAAATGATATTGTGAATGTTTGTAGTTTTACAAATAACATAAGACCTGCAAATAACTATTCATCTTGGGAATTTCATGGTGAAACACAACGTGCAACCACCAACTTGTAGTGGGTTCTGGGTTATTAATTGCTCTTTCAGCAAAGAGCTGCATAGTGTACATTTATTGTAAAAAAAATTATAACTGGTATCTAAAAGAAGAAATACTACAATTAGGGATTGCAATACCGAACTAAAAATTCAATACCGGTATTCGGTATTTTTAAAACGTCATACCGGAATGCCGGTATTAATACCGAAATTTGAAATTTCTCAACATATATTGAAAACATATTGTTTCCTTGCCACATTTCATAATTTTGTACAAAAATTGTTTTATTCAAGAAAACATATTGTGAATAAATCTATACTAATATTATAGAGAGAGAGAGCGGATTTTTGTATGTTTACATGTTCGAGGTAATCTCCGGAATCACTGCAACTATTTGAAAAATTCTTTCGCTATGAAAGGTGCATTCTTACTGAGTGGCATCGGCTATAATTTATGCATATATGCATTCATACTATTTTTTTAAATCAATAGTTTGTCTTCGCTACCAGTTTTTGTCCCGTACTGTTTTGTTCTTATATACGTAAAGCCCCGCTTACCCCGCATTCGCAAAAACAGAATGGTTGCAATTTCTTCTCGAATTGAATGCTAAGGGATGGGAACACGTGAAAGATGAAATATCATGATTCCAGTATGAGAACCGCCAAAAGCTTTACATGCATTTGAGGCTGCACAAGCCAGGGTATGTAGCATTCTATTAGCTAGGAGGACATTAAACATCATTTAGAGTCACAGTATGTTTACGCTTCAAAACATAATGAAATGAAATGTAACTGAGATTCGTTTCGGGCAAATTAGTTTTTGAATTCAAGTAGTGTAGATAGACGGTAATAATCCGTGGTTCTAAAATTTGTAATTTTGCATACATTTCGGGCTATCCTTTAGGCTTTTGATTCATGATAAAATTGAAATGGGAAACAGCTGCTAATGAATTCAATTAAGTACATTTAGTTTAGAAAATTCTCAACTGACAGTATTTCCACACAATTACCGTACTTTCAAAGTTTAGAGTTAAAACAACAACGAACAGAAAACATTGGCCAGGAAATAATTTGACAACGAAGAGAGCAAAAATTATTTGCAGAATTTTTCTTCATAATGATCGTATTATTTGCCCATTTACATTTTATGATTAATCAAATACCGGTTTTTTCTTACAGACTATTTTTTGTTTTTTAATCTGCGTCGCTAACTGCCTGAAAAAAATTCTGCCGCTGTGCTAAAGAACAAATATGTAAGGACTGCTATAATCCCCTTCCGTGGTGTACATAGCAACCCCGCAACCCACGCAAAAGGTATAACGGTGGTACACGCTCTGAAAAAAAAAATATATGTTAAAATTAAAAAAATATACATTCTTATTGGGGAGAAGGGGTGCACTTATAAATCTTACAGAACAACAGCTAAGTCTGTGCACGCTAATGCTCACCCCCTCCCCTAAACAAAATTCTGGCCTCTGAATTGTTATGCCGCCTCCCCCCCCCCCCTTCTTGGAGGAAGCTTGTGATGCACTTTTCTTTTACATTTCTTGGAGATCTTGTAACAGATTTAAAGATCTGATTTTTCTTTCTATATGAAAGGCTTCCTTGAATTAGGGACTCAAGGTAAACACCTTCGCCTTCGGATGCCTTGATCAGTGTGCTTTCATTTTACGGCTGCTTTTCAGGACAGAAACTACTTCAACAGATCCGACCTTAGAAACCCATCACTTTCTCACATTTTATGCAGTCCAGAAATGAACAACTGTTGCCAATAGACAGCGTTAGTAAATAAAAACTAAAACAGCTGTCGCGTGAGAAACACACGGAAAGTCGATAGGTCCTTTCAAATTTTCAAACACTCTGCCTCATATTCTGAGAAGCAGTGTGCAAATTTCTGTGACATTGTCGTATCGAATTCAAACTCACACTCCCTTGAAGGAAAAATCCCATAATAACGGCTTTCCAGTCGGATTTGCACGGACCCCCCATTGCCATCAAGGATGCAAACTCCGTCAGATTTCGGGAACCCGTAGCAGCAGGTCTTCGGCGGTGACAGAAAAGAGAAATCACATCGCGTGGAGGGGTTGAGGGCGGGAAGGAATCAAAACCGGTGAGGGTAAGGGCAAAAGGGATGTCACCATCAGAGGAGACAGTCAGCGGTTTTGACGGTTGCCGTAGTTTCCGGAATCTGTGGATGAAGTTCCAAAACGGAAGTGACACTGATCAAGATTGCGGTAGGCCAAGTAACATTTTCCAAAGCTGTTAGGGCTGTTGTTTCTTTAAAAGTTCCCTTTGACCTGCGAGAATTTTTCGGGAGAGGTTTGCTAAATCTTGGGAGGGTAGTGCACGGTTTTTAATATTTTTTATGCTCGTGGGTTCATGTTAATAAGTATCGAATATCTTTTTTTTTTCCTTTAAAAAAATATTGCTGAATGAAAAAGAATGAGAAATGGCAACAGAGGATCATAGACAATTTTAAACTCGTTCTTTCGATTTGGATTTAAATGAGTTTAAATTGAAAGAACTTTTCCTTGTAATGCAGAAAAATATTCAAATTATTTAGGATGCAGGAAACCGTCTGCGTCCATGCCGCATGATTATGATTATATATTCTTTGAGTGCCTATTTGGCTCAGGCACTCTTGGTTAAATTTAATTCCTAGTGCAGTTTCGCACTGTGAGAGCCTAGCTGCCTCCATCTGGAGAGAAAATAGGGGGCGGAAGATTCTTCAGTATCAATGAGATCTGCGTTTTAATGGTTGCATATGAAAAGAAGAACGCCATATCGTAAGACCAAAATAGGTCTGCAAAAGATTAAAAGGCATCTTATCCATAGGAAAGAAAAAAAAGCATCTTCAATTTGGAAAATCCAATTTTCATTTCTTTATTTATCCCGACTCTACAACTTAAGTTGTAAATTTTTGCTTCCCCCCCCCCTATCACCATAAAAAATAATCAGTTTAAGCAACGGTAGATTAGTAATCGACGACGTGAACTCGACGACGGATGATGAGGTTGACTGGATTTAAACAGATGACTACACGTCTCAGAGGACATAAGTGTTCAAGATTAGAGTCTTCATATGAGAAGTAGTTTTCTTTTTTATTGACTTTTTGAAGCACTCTATGACAGTAAACACTTGTTTTTAGATAACGTTAAGATACTTCGAACAATTGATGTAAATTATTAGGGAATAACCGTGAGAAATGGGACGGCGGATGGAATGGCAACAATTTCCGAACAAGTTAGGGGGAAAAAATTACATTAAAGAAATTTTGCTGTAGTTTATTGATAATCAGTTTTAGTATTAATGAATAACGTACTATTCACTTGATTTTGACTCGATTTCTTAAAAAAAAAATTTTCAATGCTTTTATACGTGAAGTAATACCCTGGATGCATAACAAAAGCACTTGTTTTAAGTTAAATAAAAACCTTTGTGCTGGAAATTATAGTAAAAAATTGAGGTGTTATTTCTTACTTTACTTGTTTTAAGGTTTAAACTTAACAATCGAGTGTAACACTTATTTTGACATTTTTCTAAAGTATTTCAGGGGAAAGGATAAGCGTTAGTGTCTCAATCGAGAAAATTTTGTACTGCTCTCCGGTGACAAAATCTAAATTTCAAATTAAACAAAATCAGTCACTAAATTTATTGCATTTAATTAGTCTGAATCATTTTTACGAGCTAGATAATCCTTAACAAACCACTTCCTTTCTTCAACCACCTTTGGTGGAAAGTATGTAAAATATTTATAATTTTAATCCACCGTCCTTTTTTTTTGAATCGTGAAACATAGTTTTATAGTCCTTCTCAATTTATGTTTCGCGTTTTTTTTTTTTTTTTTAGATTCTCTACGTGATGCCCAACTTTTAATAAATTTCCCAACGGTTTGAATGGGGCAAAGAAAAAAAAAAACATTTTGCTCATTCTAGTGAAAACAGTTGCTAAGCAAAGCATTTAACATTTTGGGCGCGAGACATGTAAATCCTTTTCTGCATTAAAAGGCAGAAAAAAATCGTAGGGTAGACCAGGGTACGTTTACGCGGATTTTTTTTTAAATGAATTTTCTAAATTTTATGTTTTAATTCAGGAAATTTTCGACATTGCGGTTTGAAGCAAGTAATGGGTTTTCAAAATTGATATATTCATTTGTTGCTCAGTTTGTATTTTTAGCCGTTAAAAAAATTATTTTTGAGGCCAAGTCGGTTGCGTAAACTTGCCCCGGACACGGGGCACGTTTACGCATACTTATTTTGACATCTATAAGTGTTTTGAACATAATGTCTTCCCATAGTTAAAAGGAAACAAATTTATTACAGACTGAATAGTGTATAAAGTAAATGCTGAACAAGCATGAAGACAGCACTAAGACAACTGAAGACAACTCCTCCACTTCTCCCCCGAATGGTAACAAGACCTTGGTTTTGGTGGGAGAAGTGGAGTGACATGGGTTTCGTTGCAATACCGCTGCTACTATGACTCAACTAAACTCAGCGATAATAACACTTCCCTCCTTTGACTGGGCTCCTTGAAGAATTGAATACTCTCAAGGTCAAACATTAACATACCGGAGCCGAACAATACTAAGGCCACGAAAAAACGAGCGAACGTATCAGCCATTTTGGATCGGAGTGTGTGTTTGAGTGGTTATTTTTTCTAGCGAATTATCGCGTTTAGGTGATTTTTCACTGCGTGCAATTATTAGTGTCACGTGAATTGTTTACTAAATAAAATACTATTTACTTACAGTTTGGCAAAGCTTAGCAACGTCCCGAAACTTTGGTCTGGTAGCCCTAGCTCCGTAACAATGAAAAATCCGATCCAAAATCGCTGCTCTTAAGCTGATGCGTCGGCCGGTCTCATATATAGTGGCTCTTAACAATACTAAGGTCCCTACATATATATGAGCCGGCGCATCAACTTAAACTCAACTTAAGCTGATACGTCGGCCTGCTTATATAGCAGCTCTAAACAACACAAGACAGACGATGACGTCGTATGCTGTTTGATCATGTTACTAGCAAGAATAAGTCAATAGACATAATGTTATTATTCCATTTCCAGTTTCTGAACATGGCCAGGAAAAAGATTTTAATCTTTTTTATACCACACAATTTTAAAATATCCAAGAACAAAAGAATTTACATATTCAAAAGTTCCTTCTGATAGACAAAGGGAGCAATAAAATTCTTTCTGTTAGTACTTTTCAATTTTCCAATTTTACGGCACCAAGCCGAACCGTACTACTAAATGTACCGCGCGCGAGAACGCAAAACAAACGAACGAATAAAAATAAAAGAACAAATTTCGAAACGTTGGGTCTATAAAATGCTCGCCAACCTCAGCCTTACGTGTCAAACGTTAGGCCTAACGTGGCCGTAGGCAGTTTTTACGAATTTAAAAACACTACAGTCGGCGCGGTCGCGTAATATAAAAACCCACAACGACTGAGTACAAGGAAAATAAAGCCCGAATAAATATATAAAAGGTGCGGTATATACGTTCATCAAAACTGCATGTCCAATAATTGCATTAGGGCGTTCAAACTTCGCACATGGAAAGATTCTAAGTGCCGGAATTTTTCGGCACCATGAGTTGCAATTCCCGCCCCCTGGTGGTTTAGGGCGTCCCCCGCTCTCCCCTCGCCAAGAACATCGCGTCTCTGTCTTGTAATTTATGGGATGCAGCACGTGCGAGGATCGGGTATTTTTATTTATTTATTTACGCCAGCTTTCGGGTTGAGGAGAAACGTGCCTGAGGCTCCACGTGATTTCCCGCCTTTTTATATGGTTTTTTCTTCTTGGGGGAAAAAAGATCTTTATGTTTGTTCCTTTTATCATATATTTATTCGATTTCGCGGTTTGGGTATTTTTTTTTCTTTTGCAAATAGAATCAAAAGATATAGATATATGTTACTTCCTATCGACAAAATATTATCGCCATTTCTTAGTAATGTTGTTTTCCTTTTCATTCACTTAGAATGGATTTAAAACGGTATCAATGGCAATGGGTGTTAAGTATGGAAATCTCTTTCATTTTTGCATTTTACGATTCGCGAAGGAATAAACAATGCACTTAATAGTTTTTCCCCCTCTTTATGTAAAAAAAAAGACCCCCCCCCCCCTCTATTTTTAAAAATATTATCAATATATGCGTACTTTTTCACAAATTGTTTCATATTTGTAGTTATTCTGATTCTTTTTTTTTTATTCACGCAAGAATAAACAATGCATACAATAAATTACCTTACTCATTTACTTCTATTTTAAAAATGATTTTATTTTTTTTCCTCTTAATTATTTAGAGACACAAATGTTTGCGTATTTTCACAAGTAAACAAAGATGCATATTTCTACGCCTGTGGACCCGGGTTCTGGTCTGCCTGAGGTGACCAGTCGGTGGATTTTCGAGATGCAGAAAATCATCAGCGCCCATGTCGTATGATTATGCGGCATGTAAAAGATCCCTTCAAATTCCCTAGGCAAAATTAAATTCCTAGTGCAATTTCGCATCAAATGAGAGCCCAGGTGCCTCCATCTGGTGGAAACTGGGCGTCAAAAAACAACTGTGTCATGCATCAGCACCTTAATGATGACACACGAAAGACATGCATTGTCGGGGAGCGCAGTAGGTCTGGTTATGGCCAAGACGCCTCTTGAGGTGGGTCTCTTATACAGCTCTATTAGAAGCAATAAAAAAAAAAAAGATGCATAAGGTAAACAATATAAGGTTAAATTACAAATAAACAAGTTCTTTGCAATAAAATATATAATTATTATCTGCAAGTCGATAACCTTGTGGCTTCTTTTGTTAAAGTAATGTTCACACAAACAAATTGAGGGTCTCATCATTTCAGAGATTAAGGGAGGGTTGCGAGGAATGGGACACCTACATTTATGACAAAATAAAATGTGAAAAATATTTTTAGCTTATCCCGTAGATACAGCAGTTATAAACTCTTTCTTTATCTGATCTGCTACATCTACTTGACAGACTAGAAATAATTTTTCACATTTTAATGCGACTACCCCATTCCTCACAACTCTCTTCTACAGATACATTCTTAACACACCAAATATGAAGCCGCACTTTAAAATTTACTCACATGAGCATTTTATTAAACTAAGTTGGAGGGGAATTCCGTATTTTGCATCAGAGTTGCGGTCGGAGTTCGGGCTGATTTTGGGGGTAAGGAGTCGAAGGCTGTAAAATTCCCAGAATCGGAGTCGGCCATTTTTCATCTGACTCCACGATTGAGATGGGGAAAATGGGTGTCTGTCGGTTTGCCTGTTTGTTCAACCTCAAAACTTGGAAATAGTCCTATTCGGGACCTTTTTTTTATTTATTTAAAGATCTCGATTAGGACATCTTTCTTATTTCCAATTATATTTTTTTGATTTGAAATTTTTTTCTCTCAATCGTGAGTCGTTCACAAAATTTTAACACTGGCGCCTATGGAGAAATTTAAGGCAACTATACATCCTGAACTTAGAGGCGGGTTTCCTTCAAACAATTTTTGTTGGAAAAAAGTTTTATCGGAGAACAAGCACAAATAAAAAGTCTTTTAATTTATCTGTTTTAAGGTAGTCGCAGAACAATTCAAAAATTTTAAACATTAATACATACGGGAGAATTTCCATCCTTTTCATCTAAGTTACCAGCAACACTGAAAATTATTTACAAAAAAAAAAAAAAAAAACCGAAGCAATTGGGCAGATTTGAAGATGTTCTTAATTTTTGGCTTTAAGAAAAGTGAAAAAAGTTATTAAGAAAAATCGAAATAATATTTCTAAGTTCAAAGTGACAGTTATTGAGATTTTCTGAGCTTAGTTTCTTAAAAAATACTTAAAATGTATCATGAAAAAAAAAAATATGTTTATTTGTAAACTTCACCACCACCCCGATAAAATCTGTTCAAGGACCCGATGTACCCCCGCGGGCTTTGGGTCGAGAGCCCTGTTCTTTATCATCAAATAGTACTTTTCTTAAATGACAGAGACATATTTTGTTTTTAGGAATCAGCTTTGAATGTTAAAAAAGGAATGTTGACACAATTTGCAATTTTAGCTAATTAAGAGAATTATGGTTTGATGCTAAAAAAAATGTTATACGGGAAAGTAGGATCGTTTAGTTCTAGAAGACGGAACTTCTTGTTTAATCGGCAGTCTACATTACAAATTAGATGAACCGAGAAGAAAAACGTAAGTTAACAAGCCTCACTTAAATGCATCGGCTCATGATAAAAAAAATATATTCACCCTTTCAGTGGTTTTCGACATTTATGTCAGCGTCAATGTTTCCTTCGCTTATCTTTTTCGCAGCAAAACCAAGAGTAGAAATGAAAACAAAACATCCCCAACGATAAAAAGAAAAAGATTAAAGGGGTCGAGGCGTAGGGATGAAATAAACAAGCAAAAAAAAAAAAAAAAAAAATCAGTTTGGGGGTGCGAACCACGTATTAATTCGGCACGTATGCAAACACGTCCATCAGCTCGGAAAGTGGGGGGCGGAATTGGTTGTGGCATTGTGGCTGTAGTGTTCGACATCGTTCTTCCACTCTTTCCGGGGGTGCTCCGAACAGGGGAAGGATATATGCTCGAGAAATTCTGAAAAGGGTTTGAAAAGCTATATTAGGTGTGATGGGATGTCTCTCCAGGTTCATCTCTCAAACCGAAACATCTATCTGTGTAAAGCGCTTAGTCCTTTCCCATTTTACTTGGGAGTATAACACGTGTCTACTCGTGTTCTAAAAAGGGGTGATATCTATACCCTTTAGTAGGCGATGATAGATTTTTAAGGATGAGATGGCAGACTTCTGAAAAATTGGCATCATTGAGAAATTCAGGTCACTGCAATTAGAAAATACAGCGGAGAAAGAGTAAAATAAACAAAAAACAAGATAAAAAATGGTGGAAGAGAAAAAACAAAACAACTATTATTTTAGTTCATGATAAAGTTTTTGAAACTAAAATACGTCAAAAGCAAATTGACATGTTTTGGTTTAAAAACTTGAAGTCGTAGTTAAAAGACCGGGCAGAGTTTTTACATTTTACTTTTGTCCATTATATTCGATATAGCGTTTCATAGAAAAAAAAATTGCGTACGGTTACCAGTATTAATGGGTGTATCGTTACACGAATTCTGAAGTGTGTAGTATCACTGTTTTAAAAACTCAGAATATTGAAGTAACCTTGCACTATAATTTCCATCTGCAGTGAGTAGAATTCAAAGCGCATGCGTAAATATAAGCACCGGCGCAGAGCTGATAATCTCCTATTAGCAAAACAAAATCCGGCCTTTGTGACCGAGCGGTAACAACTCTTGCTTTGCGACCTGTGCGTGAGATTCGTCTTGAGTGTTCGGACACCACTCAGGTGTCTTGCTTGTTATTTCCTCGCTTACTGCAATAAAAATGTCTTGTTTGTGTATTAAAATAAATAAATAAATAATAGATGTGTATTGGTTGGGGGGTGAAAAAGCTTGAACTTGATAAATGTTGAATAAACGAATAATTGAAAGGAAAGACTATAAAGAAGACAAAAAACAAGTGGTTTCTAGCATTATTTTTTAAATACTTTATAACGGAATTTCAAGTATTTTTACCTACTAATCTATTTTTGTACTTTCAATTTTAAAACTTAAATAAATTATTACTTAATCATGAAATATGTTTTGATAATTTAAACCATCGAATAGTTAATTTGAAGAATAAGTTTACTTACAATTAAAATTGAGTTCCCGTTTAAAAAAGTCAGATGAAAGCTTAATTTTTGCTAATGTGTAACCTTTCAAGCAATTTCTCTGTAAGCATACAGAAAATTTTGGTGTAACCTTACACAGAATGAGTGAGACGTTACGTGATTTACTTTATCATGGTTAACATTGCACAAGAAATGAGCTTGATAACTTTGATAACTTTACACCAGTTATATCAGTTAATTTACTCCAGAGCGGTGGAGGCAGCTGATCTGCCATCTATTTTATGAGGTGTAAGGTTTACACAATTTTTTTTACGGTGTTGGAAACTTCCGTTACAGTGGAGTATATATGAGACATTTTGTATTAAAATAAGCTGAATCCGTAAAATTTCAAAAGCATTTTCCCCCCTTAATTTGAAACTTCTTTGTACAGTAACCCTTCGTTATACCGCGCTTGTCGGGAGACAACAAAAAATATATCCGAAACCGCGATGTATCCAAGGTCATAAAGAGTAACGCAATTTTGACGTATTTGACGTAAAATTTAATGTGGCATAACAAAAACTTTAATTTAGTATCGAACTAGGACGGTTTTTTTTTTTAATCGAAAAGATATTAGTCTACTAATTTTTCTTTTAAAAAAATAAACAAAAATATTTTTATTGGTTTATTGTGGAATATGAATCGAAAGTTGCAGCCGAAGCTGTAATGGACTAAGTAGATGGAAATCATGTCAGTTTTGTTTTACTTTTTAGATTGAACAGAGAAGAAAATATATTTGATGAGAAATATTTTTTAAAAAAATTGCGGTGAGTTTAAATAAAAAGTAACATTTTTAAATTAAATATATATATTTTTTGGGAGACAAAGGAAAAGCGCGATATATCCGAATCAGTGATATAACGAGGCGCAATGTAACGAGGAGTTACTGTAGCTGTTATTGCGATACGAATCGATTTGGAACTCATCAGGCTCAACTAGTACGAAAACTGCTGTTGGAAGTCGGTTTTGTCGGGGGGGGGGGGGGGAGGAGAAACAGCTCAATCTGTAAACGTTTTTTTGCCTCTCATGCAAAAATTTAAAAAGTGTTTGAGCTTGTTTTGATACTAAAAGCCTCAGACCAGATTTCTTGCTTTAAGTACATAATGAATTCCCAAAGAACTGAATCTCTACTGCAAACTACACACGATCTTCGGGAAAAATAAAAATGAAAAGCATGCCGTGATGAACGGTGTACGAGCAATAAAAAAGCTTCTAGTAGAAATATGAATAGTTGTACATTTGCACGAGTTTACGTAGGACGATGATCAAAATTTCTAGTGCTCGGACATAGAGGTATGCTTGTATTCTGTATAATACTGACTGCACTCGTTTTTTTCTTACACCGGATATGACACCATACTTTTCTTGAAAACCATAAGTCTTCATTGAAAACATTCACAAATGTCCTGTAAGAATCCCATTCTTAATGTTATAAAACCAGTTGATTCCTCTTAATACAATCACGTTTAATACGAAATCACAGCTAAAACGAACATTTTGTTCGTTAAGTTTGTTTTGCTATCTAATTACATTAAAAATTTAACGAGTAATACACTTAAATTGATAGTCTTGGGTAAGAGGAACAAAATATACTGTAATTTGTATCTTTAGAAATTGTTTATCATTTTGTTGGGTAGTAGAAGTCCCATTGTGTATCGAGAAAAAAATATTAAATATCTTGCATAGAAAATTAAGCCCGTACATTTGTTTACCTGTGGACACTTCAATTTACTCGGAGATAAAACTGCTCATCTTCTATTGTGGATATGCCCATACCATCTTCTTTTTTCGATATTTTCCAAAAACATTCATTTATAAGAAACTAGTGGTACCCGCACGGCTTTGCCCGTTGTTGAAAATTAAAAGGTCATTCGGTTCGCCTGTATATTTACAAATAATGGATGACGAATTTCTCGCCAATTGGCTATGTTCATTCGCTCTCCCATTCCACGTCATGATAATTTCGTAATTTACTCGTCCATCTTATGATAATTTTGCTCCGGAAAATGTTCTTAAAATTGAAATAGAAAAAGAACAAAATCGAATTTTTGAAAAATCGCTTCAAGGTGCACACCCCCATGCTACAAACTAACTTTGTGCCACATTTCATGAAATTCGGCCGAAATATAACGAGCTGATGATATCACATGACTTCCTTTTACTTCAATTTAATGTCATTTCCCCATTACTGGTAATTTTAATGTGATTCAATTAAATATTACCAACAGTGGGCAAATTGAAACAAATTTTAAAAAAAATCGCCAAATTTGTCTCCAAGTTGGGGACAAAACTTGCCGACCACCCAGTAAGTGTGTTTAATAACGAGCTGATGTGTGCATCACATGACTTCCTTTTACTCCAGTTTAATGTCACTTTCTCATTATTGGCAGTTTTAATGATTCAATAGTTTACTCTCTAAATATCACCAACAATGACCAAATTGAAACCAGATTTTAAAAAAAAAATCGCCAAATTTGTCGCCAAGTTGGCGACAAAACTTGGCGATCAAAAGATTGAGGATATATTGCCAAGTGTCCACCAAATTATAACACCACTTGAGTTTACATCGAAATTAACAATGATTTCCCTCCAAAAATGGGCAAAACACCTTTTTAAAAACACCCGAATGCAAACAAAAGGAGAGGTGCACAACTAGACTCCACTAAGACTCTACGTACCAAATTTCAACTTTATAGGACTTACCGTTCTTGAGTTATGCGACATACATCCGCACATCCGCATATACATACTTATACATACAGACGTCACGAGAAAATTCGTTGTAATTAACTCGGGAATCGTCATTATGGATATTTCGCGAGTCTATACGTTCTTAGGAACTTATCCACGTGTGGTCGAGTCGAAAAAAAAAAAAAAAACTCAATAATTATTTGGGGGTGAGTAAAATGGAAATTAAGGTCGATTTTTGAGTGAAATTTTTTTCGCGAATACAATACTTCCTTTTTTGCAAAAGTAAAAAAAAATACATATGTTTGAATAGCAGAATCTTAACATAGACTAAAATTCCAATCACTTTTTCTTATTATCATCACTTCAATTTGTCATAACTCACAAAACAAATATAACAAAAAAAGAAAACCTCGATAAAGTTTCATAATGCACATTGTCTTGACAGCGTACCCCTCATATATCATAATAAGTTAATTAAATGGCCGCTCATTAAGTTGAAAATTATCAATTTCTAATTAAATATCCTTAATCAGCTTCCCTATAACCACTCTCACCTGAGCGGGACAGTGATTAAATTAGTGCGGGGAACTGCGGCCGCAGTAATTGGAGAAACAAACTCCAGCCCTAAATCGATTATAAAATTGTCTTTCTTTTTACAAGGGACACTGTTTTCATCTCTTTGCTTTGTTACTGTGAGTTTGTTCGCCTGGCCCCTAATAAATTGGTCAACATTAGCTGAATTCAATAAGCACGCTCAGTTCGTATCACTAAAAGGGCCGACTCGTTTGGGATGACGAAAACTGCGACCCGTTGTGCAAAGTTGTAAGCTACGGTAATGGGGGAAGTATGAATTTCTTCATGGCATACATGCATGACTGATAGAAGATACTTATGACGAAGATACTTTACAATCATCATGTAAATTTTTTATCAAGGGTATTTTTCGTTTTTTGTTGGCGCGTCATAAACTTCTAAGTTCAAACTTCGTAAGTTTGGCTTTAAATATTTTTGTTTTTCATCTCGTTCAGCAAAAAATAAATCGAAATGTTTTTCGAAGAATTATACTTAAAAACAAGGATCTTAGAGTTCTCGTTGTCGACCTATCGATCAAAAATCGAGAAAAGGCAAAATAGATCGCTTTGATGCATTTACTGTTTTACCTCGCCCTTAATTACGATTTAACGATACACGATACATTGATTGTGTATCTGTATGTAGTGTTCTAACTGATCACTAACCATTTTATATATATATATAACTGATATTATTCATACAAATTTCAATAATTTATTTCTTTTCGAAACCACTTACTTCACAATCCATTGTTGAAACGCTCATTGTACTTTTTTGTATACGTTTGTCACATTTCAAAAGTAATGTCTCTGTTTTAAACAAACATCCATTCCATACTCCACCACTTGGATAGCGATATCGCCCCAGGTAGCACACATTACACCAACCCTTTCATAAACGTTTTAAAATAATCGTTACAACATTGACAACAGTTTTACAACGTTTATAAAACAAAGTGGTGTAGGTAAGTGGTGTAGTGGTTGTAGTAAGTGCCCCGAACCTGAGGCACTTACTCCAACTACATACTGTTGTTTTGTTATGAGTGCTCAGGTGCAAATGCTTTGCACGAATCAGCTAGCTTAGTAACATACTATAATGGTATTGAAATCCAAAAAGAAGGATAAAAAATCACAGTGCGCTATGCTATGCTCTCTAGCATCAATAGGAGGTACGGGAAAGCTTTCCGCATCCGGTATCAATTTTTTTGTATGGGTGGAGGGGGAGGAGAGGGGTGCAGAGGCGAAACTCAGACGGAATTGTCTACGAAAAATGCATGCATGTCAATTGTGTGGAATTATCTTTGCAACTGTTTCTGTTATAATTTATGTAATTTAATATTATATAATTTAATATTACACTGCTGAACTAAATTATTGCAAGTTTGAGAATTCTAACATTATTTCAGATAAGTCTTCCTCCTCCTCAACAAAAAAAAAAAAAGAAAATAGTATTTTTTTCAATTAAATTGATTTTTTTTAAAGTGCAAATGTGATGAGTAAGTTAAAGAAATTATAAGTTAAGATATACAGCGCGAGCTGCTCAGTGAAGTTTGGAAAACTTTGTGGATTCCTTGCGTAAATGAATAGGTAGGGAACGCTGTTGTAACAACATAAAATCGCTGATTGTGATTTTGTCACCGATTTCAGCAATGTGTCTGCATGCGATCTAATATTGGGTTATTGAGCTGATGAATGGAGCAAAATGTATTAAAGTCAGTGATTTCAATTTATGAACAACTGTACTGTCTGCAAGTTAGTGGCGAAGCATTTTATTGCACATTGTAGTTTTTTTTTTTTTTTAATTTGATTTCAAGAATGATTCGCTCTCTATAAAATCTAGAATTCACCTATCTATCTGTACGAAAATCAAATTGAATAATTTTTGTTATTTTAAAGCACACTGCAAATATTAAGAAATATTCACTTTCGAAATTACAGGAATAATGATTCAGATTTATTTATTATATTTTCTGCCTAAATTTGCTTGCTGCTCTACGCTATCTTTAATATTTTTGATTGTTAATATGAAATTAACAGTATCGATGCTCGTCTTGAAACAAAACAAAAAGCTTAAGTATTGCTCAAAATTTTTATTACTGTAGTAACAAAAAGCTAATTCCATGCGTGACTCACACAACAAGTAACATTTTCGATGGCATTCAAAAGAAATCGAAAGCAGTATTTGAAATTGAAATGTAATGCTTGTACATTGCACTTTGGATATATTTACTGCAAATATTATAAAAATTACATTTGTATCTATTTCTTAAACAATAACAATGCACCTAATACAAACAGCATTTAAAGCACAAATAAGCGAGTTAAAAACTCATTGGTATACCTTGATGTTGCAAGAATCAATTCAATGCAAAAAATATACAATCCTGTAAAAGAAAGACATCCCACAAAACGTTTTGAAACTTTTATTTTTTTTCATATAAAGTCTGTAGAAGTTTCTCAATGGTATACTTCGCATGCAGTAAGCGAAAAAAAAATTCTTTCGGCATTTTATCAGTTTTAAAAATATTTTATTTAGCGCAACTAAACACGAAAACAGTTTTCGTTAAAGTAACAAATTGTGAGATACTTAGATTACACTGAATTGTTGTTCAAAAAATCGTAATCGATTTTCTGCATATTGCAACTATGGCATTGTGTTTGTAAAAAATGAATGATGCAAAAATAATGGAAAAAAAAGAAAAAAAAAAACAACCCCGAAGTAAATAAAGCACATATTGTCAAAAAAAAAAAAAATGCTGCAGTTTTTTTTTTCTTGACTCTTAGCTCTTAATTTACGTTGTTTGTTCGTTTTATTCATAAAGATGTATGTCGCGTCATTTGAAGCATTTAGCATTTTATAGGATGTTCTCTTGTCCTTTTAGGAGAAGTTTCAAAAACTATAATTATAAAAACAGAATTGTTATCGAGTTTCAAAACAATTGATAAATCCAGAGATGATTTTGCAATTAAAATAGTTTTTCTGCTTTTTAATCAACTGCAAATTTTTAATCATGAAAATGATTGAAAATAATAAAAAATGATCAATATATTTCGTTTGCTTTTTTCTTTCTTTTTTTCCCTTTTTTTGGGTTCTACTAAGTGTTATAAAGGAAAAAATACAACAGAGAATTTCTACTGCAACCAGATAATATTTTTTAATTAGGCACAAGGCCTAACATAAATGCAAAACTACGAATTCGACATACTATACTTAAATGTTTAAAAGATTATTATATCTGACGATATGCTCAGCTAATCACATTGAGAAAAAAAGTCATGATTAAATTTTCAGATCACAAATTGATGTAATTATTATTACTAGAACTACCCGCCTGTGACCCGATTCTCGGCAGATAGTTTGTCAAAGAGATAAAGTTATAAATATTAAAAAGAAAGTAATTATCCTAAGTGGTCTTAGATAACGAGTTATTGTCTTTAAAATAACAAACTAAAATGATGAACAATTATATCGTTAGACAATTTCAGCGAAAAAAAGTATTTTAAATTTTCTCAAGTAAATCACTCAACTTTGAAATGAGACAAATATACAAACCTAATATTTTTTTTGGAGTAGGGAGAGACGGGGTTAGTTTTTTTTTTGCAAATAATATTAAAGATTAGTTTCACAACCAAAATTTGAAATTGGACTGCAAAAATGACAGTTGAAATTCGTATAAAATGTCACTCTCTTCAATTACAGAAAAAAAGGAAAAAAAATTTCCAAAGAAAATATTGAACTACCGTGGTAAGCGTAAACGAATCAAAGACTGAAGTAGTTGTAATTCATTTAAAAATACAAATAGAATCATTCAACTAAGCGGGGGGGGGGGGAGAACCCTTAAAATGAACAAAAACGATTTTTGACAGAAATAGTACACATTTGGGGAAGATAGATGTCACGCAACCAAGTTTAATATAGACCAAGTGAGTGTATGTATAGTGTGGATAAAGTTTAATATAAAATTCAGTCGTGATATTTATATTATCATTTGTCGCCAATTCAATGTACACTAACTTACAAACTAAATATTATTTTTAACTTTCGTTTACACCAAGAAAATGAAATAGATTGAATGTTTTTTTGTCATAGTTAAAACTCTCCAAAATTGAGTTTATATACAGGTGGGGGAACACCCTGAACTACTGCACTGAGTGGTTTCTGTGTTTAGGAACGCCACTGGTTAAATCGCTAGATAAATATTAAAAATGTGTCTTAAAATTTGAAAAAGAAATTCAAAAGTAATTTATAGGTAAAAATTATTCTTAATGTTTGTCTTGATAATTGAATATTCATAACTTTTGAGAGGCTTGAATTACAAAATAATTAGTAAACAAATAAAGAATACAATCGAACTAGCTTATAGCTTGCCCTGTTTTAACGAGAATTCGGATTTAGCAAGGAAATCAAAAAGATTTGATTGGTACAATGTTAAGTCAATGGGAAAAAAGATCGCTTTTAACTAGAAAATCCTGCTTAAAGCGAGCATAATTTTTGTAATTCGCAAAATGTCTGTTGATTTCCTCATTAAAAAAGATTATTCTATTTTTGGAAAAATTTTATTATTAACATTTTGAATTCAACCGAAAGTTAGAACTAAGACATAAATCATGAGAATAAGTGACGACACTGCTTTAAAAAAAAAAAAAAAAAAAAAACTCGTGGAGTAGAGGAGCATTTACAAATTATGTTCAAGAGAATGTTATCATTTTCGAGATATGCTTATATACGGGGAAATTGTAACGGAAAGTCAAGAGAGAAGGGAAAAAAAATGTGTGTGGGTGTATGGAAAACTACCACCATAACGACAAATATGATGAATTTGAAGTTATATTGCCCTCCACATTCTTGACTTTTGAAGTACAGAAAAACTTCATACTATTTTGAAGCCACGGATGCAAATGACGATATTCTTCGGTCCCCACGTTCCTCAAAAACAATAAAAAGAAAGAGACAATAAGACAGTTCAAATCAAATAACCAACTCCTTTGGTACTGTACAGAAATTTAAAAAATTACATAGCAAAACCATACATTAATTTGTATGAGTTTTTTTTCACGAACCCGTTTTATACGAGCACTTGGTTATAACGAGAAAATATCGCTGTTCCTTCAGGCTTGTTATAAAAGAGTTCGACTGTAATAAAAGAACATGCCTTTGTCCTCGGCTTTTAACACTTTGTGAAATCAGCTAAATAAATCTTACTCAATTCGCTCAGGAAGTAAATTATTTCAAATTTACCTTTTTAATGATAAAAAACTGATTCCTGAAAACAAAATATGTCTCTTTTGGGTAAAAAGAATAAGTTAATATAAAAAGGTATTAAATTATTTTTTTTTTTAAATGTTTGGGATTTTTAAATTTTTTTTTTTTTTTTTGCAAACTGCAAGCGTTGTTAAGGAACGTTTTCAAGCGTTTCTTCCCAACACTTAAGCTTGAGAACGTAAGAGATTTAAATTGCAAAGCTTGTGGGTGAAATTGTTTGCTCGGAAGTTAACAATTTTGAATATCGTTGACTCACCAAGAGCCTTTATATTTTCTGTGATTTCAGCATTTCTATGGTATAGGATAATAGTATGTTTGCTTTTCTCTTTCAAATGTCTTTACGAATGCCTGAGAAATCATTTTAAGAAGGGAGGGTAGCACATGATTTTCACATTTTATGCTTTCATAAACGTATCGGCCCTTAATCTGTAGTGTGACGTAAAACTAATTGTCTGTTTCTCCTTTTTTTTGAATAGGATATTTGCCAAATTGCGTTGTATAGGACATGCAGACAGTTTGGTTTCTAAATAACTTCTAACTTCATTAGCTTTGATAATTCAAAAAATTTCATTTTAATTACTTTTGTTCATATTTAAAAGTTGGAAAAGATCATTTTTTTCACAAAATTAATAAAGGCCTAATTTCAGTTTTTTTTTTTTTTTTTTTGAAAAACACTTTCATAAAGCACGAGAGTTAGACTATACCTAATATCATTAACCCTTAACTGATGAGGTGATTTCTGTTCAACGTAAGGTGTGTGGTGGGGTGTATGTAACTCCAGCATTATTTTTATTACTATTATTAGTATTGTGCATTCTACAAAAGTTAGCAATTAAACCAGAAAAACTTCCAATGGTTTTTGTGTTGTTTATTTATATTAATGAAACAGTAATGTAAATGTACGCTCGTATAAGTATAAACCCATATATGTAAATACAGGCGAACACATCGTTAACACGACAACTCTTTACATGAAATACTTGTTTGGTCTCGTGAGTTAAGCTACCACTAAAATATTTATTAAATCCGGTTAACATGAAATAATTATTACGGTCGTGCGTAAGGTCCGATTAAGATATCGACGGGCTCTAAGCCAAAAACATTTTTGGGGCCCCATGTATTTACGTTTGGCAAGCTTTATAACTTTGGCTAAAACAATTATAGCCATAGACTTAAGTAGTTTCAGCCATTTGAGGTCCCTTAAATATCGGGGGCCCTAGGCCACGGCATAACTGACTGAAAACAACGCTAGCTTACTCTGTTATGCTCAGTCACTTTCCATTTGGTTTGAAAAAAAAAAGTATGAAGGTTAACAGCCTCATCTAATAAAGTAAAATAACATTGTTTTATAATTTAAATTTTGGTGGGGTGCAAGACTACACCTCAACAGTTACGGGTAAAGAATAATTTTAATACATATCAGGAAAGAGTTGGTCTCTTTATAGCTGAGGAACAAATTAACTCACCAAAGCTGAGTGACATTTTCCAAAACTACCATCTTTCATTTGCATATCTCACAGAATTGCATTTTGCACTTTCAAAGTAACATCGAAATTAAGATTACAGTTTGATCAAACTATGTCAAAGTTGAAGATGTTTTAAAATTGTGTATGCATGCTCTCTATTTGAATAAATATTTTGCTTATTTTTGTAGCACAGTAAATCTGAAATACGTATTTAATGATAGTACAAAGTGCTAGACTGCTGTTGACCGAAACTTTGATCATAAATGAACAAAGATAAAATCGTCACACAAATAACTTTCTATAAGAACATATTAGGGATTTATTATAGCCTATGAGATTATCTGAGCACGGATTACAAAACTCATAACTTGAATGCAAAATTTTTAGTTTAATAATATTCTTAGAACTATGTTGAAAACAATGCAACAAGGAAAATAACGCGCACTTTTGTATAGGGTAGATAATAACTAGTTTCAACCGTAGTACATTAACTTTAGCGAACACTTCATTGCAAAGTTTCAAAGTTTTTCATTAAACTCCAATATGTTCCTCAGAAGCGCAACCAGAAATTTTCTAAGGGATTGTGCGAGAGTTTTGACTTATAAACCAATCTTTATACAAAAATACGTAGGATTAGCGCTTAAGAATTGAGAGAATATATTTATCAGAGGGACGGATACAGACTAACATTTTAGTGTATGCTGAAAAGTATAGAGTTTTGGGTACGAAAAATATCGAACTGATTTGGTGTCAATAAGAAGCACTAAATTGGCCAGGAATAAGGTGCCTAGTAGGGAAGAAACTTCAACAGTAATTTCGGAAACAATGAAAGAGGAAGTATTATTTCAAATATTTACTTAAACAAAAGAATTAATAAATTAAAAACATTGCGGCAAAGACTTGCATGATATTTTATATCTTTTCATCTTGTATGCAGTTGTTAAATTATGATCACATGCAATAATGATGGATGAATTTTATTGTCGACGGTTTACGGGGGATCATGACTCCTATGACCCTCCCCTTGTATTCGCCCTTGGGATTTAGAGGGAGGTTGATCCTCAAAACCTTCCTCAGGTTGAACTCATAGTGATACTTTTTCTCTTACGTTATATTTACTTATCAAGTAACTTGATACTTTTTATCTTATAACATTTATTATTATTATTTTAATTTCTTTGAACATAATTTCACTCTCCAGAACACAATAGTATCGTACATGCTTGATTCATATCTTGAAATTAAACTGAATTCAAAGGCCCACTTATTTTGATCCATGGGGCTTGTAATGGGAGTAAGTACTTTTGGATTTACATTATTTTTTTCTGTTAAGAAAAATGCGAGACTGCAAGTAAGGAAACTTGAAATGAATGAATCAAAAGTAAACAAATAGTTGGATTAATTGTTATTAATTAAAAAATAGATAACTGTTGCCTAAAGGTGGGAAATATCTGGGCCAACTAGTTGGCCATTTCAGGAAAATGTAAATTATATTTAAAATTAGAAAGATGTTGGGCCATCCATTAGAAAAAAAATCTGAAATAGTACATATTTTCACCTTGATGACTGCGCTTCCTAAATATTGTGTCAATAACGTTCGTTCCTAACGAAAAACTTGAGAACGAAAACGTTTTATTTATCAACATGAGATAAAGGTTCTTAGTTTTCTAATAGTTAGCCATCGTATCACTTTAACGTTGTTGAACTGTTGAAAATACGTCGGATCAAAGTTGCTCACTTGAAAATTTAATGTCAACTGGTACAGACAAAGTTAATAAGGGCGAATTACCTAATTTCTGAAAAATTCTTTCAGCCTAGGCTTTTCTCTGCTATCGTAGTTTCTGAAAAATGCGAAAATACTATCTCGATTGTGAAAGTGATGCGAAGCAGTTTTGCTTTTTTTCTCAAATGAAAAACAAATTAATTAATTAAAAAAGGAATAAAAAAACTATGCAGGATACAAGACATGAAGCAAGCTAAGTTGTTTAGATTACTGTTAAGTTCATCAATACTTAGTCTTAATGGGCATTTTGTCATTTTAATAAATACATTAAAGAGGAAGGGAACTAGTAACGTTAAAAAAAAAAAAAATCTTGTGTTCTCTCAATAGTAAGTACAATCCTAGATCTTTTATTTCAAATTAAAAAGAAAAACTAGGTACTATATTTATTTATTTTAAGATGTTATGACTGAGTTTTAAATTTAGTTTTCAATTGGAGATGAAACACTTAAGGGGACTTTTTAAACAATTTCAGCTTTTTCGCTAAAGAACTTTTGAACTCAGCTTAAACCCTGTCTCAGACCCTCTCCAAACATCCCTCCGGGTACCATTGTTCTATGTAACTGTCATAACGCTGAGAGAAGGAATCGTTCAGAAGGTTACTTTTCAGAAATGTAGATATGAAAATTAAAGCACCCTTACCATGTCTGTCGTTACTATCCTCCTCTCTCGTCCTGTCTTCTTTGTCCGTGAGTACACTCGATGGAGACGAGGTACCCCCGCTGGCTGGACGAGGTGGCGGCAAGAGCAGGGGCGCTCCCAGTCCAAGGCTCGTGTGGGCCAGGGCCAGTCCAGGAAAGAGGTGAGGAGCTGACAGACGATCCACTACGCTATGCAGGGATCGTCCCGGTCCACGATTCTGTAACAGGTGGGGGAATCCGGTCACCGTTGTTGACATAGGACGGTCGGGGTTGAAAGACTTCGACACAAATTCAGTCAGTTGCTCCATAATATTATGCTATTGGCAAGATTGTGATCGAGGTATCAATGCATTGTGATATTTTAATTAACGTTGTAGAAAAATGTTCGTAATTTTGTTCTGAAAGCAAAAGTGTTCTTTTTCATAAATGTATGCGAATTATTTGGAAACAGTTATGTACACTAGAGGTGATAATTTACTTCTGCTCAAATATCCTCACACATTTCTTTTCTCAAAGCGTTCAGACTTAACTCCACTAATGTTTTCTTCTTTAATTACTCCACTATCTCTCAGTCAAAGAGCATTTATTTCATTGTTATTGTAATTCATTGTAGTAGGTGATCTCTTGAATTTTCTAATTGACACAATCTCAGTTTCCTAAATGAGCTAATAATATAGTTCCTAAAATGTGGTTCTCACCTTTCTTTCTTTTACGCTAATTCTATATGATAGAACACGTTATAATTTTTAAAATGATTTATCAGCTTCGGGAAACTTCAGAAACATCAAAGCAATTAAAGCGATGCAGTTCAAATTTTCCAAGAAGTCTTGTAGTACTTTCAGTTATTTCATCACAGGGACAGTTTTCAAACTATTTGTCAAATTAAGTCGTCAAGGAGCGTGACTTATACTCTTTCACACTAAATTCCTTAATCAAAATATTTGGCAAGCCCACTCTACGATTCACTTCAGATCAGTAAATGTACCTGTTAATTACTCCATAGTGGAACATTTGTCAAATATTTTATATTTCGTCAATTATTTCTGAAATACTTTGAATGTCAAATAATTATTTCAAATATGTAAAACGACGGAATTTCAGAAAATATTTATAATACAAAACAGTGCTAATTTCTCCAAAAATAGACGAACCAACAACACGTTCAGTTCACCTTCTTTAAAATGGTTGTTCAATCAGGAAGTTAGCAAACTTCTATTTCGACAACGACACTGAACATTTTACTGATTTTCTGCAAACTTTAAACCTCTACATAATTATTCATATCGCACATGATTAAAAATTCATTGCTCAAATTATTGAAAAGTCCCAATTCGCTTAATATTCGCATTGAAACAGCAATATTTGACATAGTCTTTCTTTGCTCAGAACTCAAAAGTTGTTCGTAAATTTTCTCCGAAAAATCTGTTATCTTTTATGAAGCACGTTTGAAAAAGATTGCTTTGACTTTAACAAAATTTAACATTTTCTAATAAAAGTGTAAGAAGATTGTTTGAACGAAATCTTTAAACTGGCATTCCACATAATCTTTAAAACAATCACCGTATCGGAATAGCGGTTGTTTCAACTTCCTTTTGCAAACCACGTGTTGAAAAATTCCTTTACGGCTTCAGTTATCTATCTTTCCTTATCCGTATTAACTTCACAACTGAGTGTCATAGTCTGTTCGGAAATACCACATTGCTCCGGAAGCGGAAGTAGGAGGAGATTGGAAGGCGGAGTCAAAAAATGACGTAGACATCACGTGATGCCATGCCACTGCCCCCCACTAGTGGAGTCGGAGCTTTTTCTCTTCTAATTTTTCACACAGTAGACGGGATTACCCTCAGAAGCTTTGCGTCATCCAATATTAATTGAGCAATAAATTGTGTAAGAGAATAAACTTTTGGGGAATGAGTTTCATTATTGTTATTGCACCGTCCAATTTTTATTTTGCATTGAATAAATGAAAATGTATTAAAATATGGATAACAACTAGCCACAAGAAATTGGCAGTTCTTATCACTTAATAAGTAAGTTTTTTAATCAATCAATGCAGTTCATTATAGTTTTAAAGAGATAATTAATTTTCTGAAAGTAGAAGTTAGTTTTTACGAATTTCACTAAGTATTGTGAAAAATTAAAAAGCGGAGCGCGCACGCCGCGAAAATCATTTTTAAATTACCACATGTATTCCTATGTTAAGTTTTATTAAGTTTTAATTTGATCAAAATAATAAATAAATATATGAAATAAATAAATTTAAGAATACTAAAAAAAAATAATAATAAAAAATAATAATAAATTTGAAAAACCCCTCAAGAGCAAAAGGAAAAAAAGAAAAAAAAAAAAAGACAAATGTGCTAACAATTAGTTGATTACCTTGATTTGACAAAGAGGAGAAAGAGAAAGCCTACTTAAAGAAAAAGAAAAAAGATAATGTTTTTATAGCATAAAACTTACGAAATAATCTCATGCTCAATAAATTTTTCTGTGCTCCAATTTTTGAGACATAACTGAATTACACAACACACAATTGATAGACACAATTATAAACACAACTGAAATTCTATTCATTTCTTAAAAATAGTTTTCTAACTAGCTATTTTCAAGCTGTTAGATTACCAAACTAGTATAAGGACACCTTCACTAAAAGGTTCGAGTCGAAAATATCGAGACATATTACTTGTCTTGCATATTTACAAAAAATAAAATGTTTCGTTTTCGAGTTCTTCCAGTAAACATTGACTGCCGTGATAAATTCATTGTGCATTAAAAACTCCATCAATTTTTTTATGAAAGATCTCAAAAATTATTATTTTTTTAAAAAATAATAACACATATCATTAAAACGATTTTATTGTCACGCGAAGTTACTGTCGTGCCAAATGCTAGTTTATAACGATGACATAAATTTCGAGTGCTGTTTCACTGATTTTTACGCAGTTTTAGTTTTGTTTTGATTAGCTTAAAACAAATAAAATCCGCCCGAAAAAGCATTATTATTTATATTTTGCTCGAAAGTTTCAGGTCGACTAAACTTTTAGGTCTTTGTATTAAGAACACTACGATATTTGGTCGAAAGATTTTGTAAGAAAGAATACGAGAAGAAAAATGAGCTCTTCTTGACAGTTTACATTTTTAATTTGGATCCTAAAGTAATGAAATGCAAAGCAAGAAATGAATTAGTAATAGTTTGTTGCCCAAAACTGATATTCAGTATTACCTGCTAAATAGAAGGAGGGGAATGTGGGGCAAAGTGAAACAGTTAAGATGGCTGAGCTTTTTCAAAACGAAGAAATTGGAAATTTTTTTTTTGAAAATTACAGTACATAAAGAAAGAAAATTGTATTCAATAAAAAACGGAGCATTGAAATAGTATTTTTTACTTTTGGCAGTAAATTTTCGCTTTAAAAAAAAAAAAAAAGGAAAACAAAAATTTGTACCCTTTTTTTTTCGTGGGGCAAAGAGAAAAAACAAAATATTTTTCTAATGAAATGTTTTTTATTGAACTCAAATGAATAAATGAATCAGTAAATAAAAGGTTTAATGAATAAATAAAAATATATTCAAATAATAAACGAAAAACTAAATAAATAAATAAAATAGTGTGTGAAGAAAAATGAGTGAGTAAAAAAGTGAATGAATAAGAAAATAAGTGAATAAATGAGTGAATTACTAAATGAAGAAATGTAAATGAAAGAACGAATAAATAAATACGTAAATGATTTAGTAAATGATTGAGTTGAGTAAACAATTTCACTTCGCCCCATCCACTTAGCCCCGCATGTACTTGACTAATTGTAAAAAGTATTTAAAGTACAAATAAGCTTAATATTTACTAAATAAATACTTCACCGAATATTGGAAAGGCTCAATTAATATTTAAAATGTTGATAACAGGAACTTTATTATTTTATAATAACAAAAAAAAAAAAAAAAAAAACCTACAATTTTCGCAGCAATTTTTGAAAATTGCCTGCATTATCATGTACTTTAATCTTCGGTGGTATTTCTTTCCTGACTTTAACAGACTACACGTGCTACTATACAGTCAAAATATTACCAAATTGATAGCGCTAAAAGCAGAGTAAATACTTCATCATTTCACTTTGCCCCACTATTTCACATTGCCCTACATTCCCCTACATCACAAATTCAACTGTCACTTCATGTGAGAGGTAAGTTAGTGGAAATGACAAGGCTTTGTTTTTCTTCTATTATTGTAATTTTTCTATTGATCGGCTTTTTTTCAAACGCTCCAGATAATTTCATTACATTTTCAGCAACATATAACAAATTTAAGAAATTGGAAATAAGATCATCTGTAATAAATAATAATAATACTGAATAACTAAGGAAGTCAATCCGTTAAATTTATTCCCGCGTCTATGAGGTTGAACTAGTCACTCATGGTAATGAACAGGACACTATTTTAAATTAGGGAAAACTATCTGTAAAATAAGGTAAAAATGCGCCAAAGAAGGTCAACCTAAATTTCAGGACATAATATATTGCTCATTTATTATTATTCCACTGACTCCAACCGTTGCACATTCATCAAATGACTCAAAAAAATAAGAAAAAAAAAATCAATCCAAGAGAAAATTTAAGTTTAAATGATGCTAGTCAACAGTTTAACAAGAAATGAATTGGATTTACTAATAATAATGATCTCTAACAAGACCAACTCTGATTGTTGGCGCATTTATTTGGCGTACCCACCTGAACTATTTTTATTTATTTGATGAATACTGAAATAAATGACAGAAGAATATTGAGTTAAAATAGCGTAATAGAAAATAAAAGAAAAATACCGTTCTATAAGAAACTTGTAAATCATATCAGCACCTTCTCTGGTTTCTTTTATGATTTATTCAATTACTAAGCACTGCCAATAACATTAATTTATTATCTACTGTTAAAATATAAAATAATTTCTTGTCTACTTGTGCTTGAAAGAAAATGCCTTGAAATACCGCTATACTAAATGTTTCCCGGAAATAATTTTTTGAGCAAATCTCAATATGATCTGTTTTTTTTTAAAAAATTAGTATAATGTTTTGAGATTGAAAAAAAAAGTGAAACATTTGAATTAGTTTCTGGTTTTGAACGAAAGTGAACTGGTATACGTTTGAAATATTTAATAACAATAACTATATCATTTTATAGTAACAAAAATAAGTTTTGACTTACAACAAAATATTATAATATGAGTATCATTTTTTTAAAAATTGCCTGTATTACCAAATGCTTTAATCTTCAGCAATATTTTTTTTCCTGACTGGAGTAGACTACATATGGTACTATATAGTTAAAATAATACCAGATAGGTAGAGCTTAAAGCAGAAAAAATATTTCTCCATTTCACTTTGCCCCATGTTCCCCTGCATTTTCGAGGCGAGGAGCATTTCCAATTTTCAGTGCATAAAAAAGTTTTTTAGAAACGTTTAAGATATCTCTTTGTAACTTCATTAATTTATTACTTCACCAATTCTTGCTCCGTGATACTGTAGGAAAAATTTTAAATACAAATAAAACTTCAGAAAATTAGCTTCTTTTTTTTTCATTTTTTTTTTACTTTTGGTTTTCAGATACGAATAGTCAACTGCAGTATCATTTTCTAATCTGAGCGGAGCTTAAATTCTAAGAAAAGGGTATGAGGAGTATATTCTTCAGAACATGTTTTAATACGTAAATAGACAAGAATTCATTCTAATTTGTAAAAATGCTCATACAATTAAAACGAAGTGCAGAAGCTCAGCTCCCCCATAAGCTCCCACGCAAATGCAGCCGTGATTCTAACCAAGAAACCACGCGAATAGAATAATGAAAAGAATTGAAATTGATAACAATCGAAAGAGCATATTGATATATATTTTTTTTTTTGATACATTTGCTCTCGAGCACCCGCTATCGAGATATAAGGTTTTAAAATGTGGCGAAATTTTAAGAAAAGCGCCAATTTTAACGACTTGGCGAGAATTTGAGGGTACCAATGTCTCGCCGACGATTTCACCGTCTGCATGTGGTAGGACATCCATCAGCAATGCGTGTGAAAGATGTCACTAATTATTCACTGAAGTTCGGTAAATATGTAGACTTTTCCTAAAACTTTGGCAGACTTTAAGACCTTATGCTTCGATGACGGGAACACGAGGGCAAATAATTTATGCATCCAGAAATATGTTTTACTATGATCTTTCTATTGATTATTATTATTATTATTACACTCTTATGACTTGCTGGCACAAAATGTATAGCTACTTTTAGCTGTATTTACTTATTTGATTTGGCAGTAATGTTGATTTTTCTTTCCAATGTACTCCATGCTTCTTCAGGCTTTGCTTAAGGCAAATCAGATTTATTCAGAAATGAAAATAAAAGAATAAATAAATAATGTGAACAATTTGGGTGTTTCAATGTTCTGATTATAAAAATGGCCCTTTGACTGGTAGTAGCTACCAGTACAGCTCGGAAAGCATATTCGCAGGACTGTATTACTGTTATCTGATTGAAATCTCCTTTGAATTTCGAATAAATATCACTTTGGATTTTATTACAGATTTTAAAAGGTACAAAAAAAAGTAAATGACGTTTTTTTTTATTTTATATGTAAAATCTATTAAATTGAATGATAACAGTTTTTTGCGCTTTTTTTTTTTTTTTTTGCTCTTCAGAATCATGTTCAGAACGCTTCTTCAGCGAAATTACAGAGAAGAAGGGGGCGGGGGACAGAAAAAAATCAACGGTTTTGATTGTCATCGATATTTGGAGAGAAACATCAAAATTGATCTTTTCATTTGTTAACAAAATTTAAACACGTGTGAGGTGATTCTTCCAGAGTTTCCTGGTGGCTCATAAACTCTTAGTAAATATGTGAAATTTAACACAATAATTTTTTGTATCCCCCAATACTATTTTAAGAAGATATATCCTCAAATGTTTAATGTTTATCGTCAACGGCACACTAATTGCATTTTTACTCAAATATACATGCCAGTTTTTACTAACGACTTCCTTTTACTGTGATGTTCTTTTAACTTTCTTTTACATATGAAATACAATCAATATATACAAAATCGTAAAATTGATACATGTGGTAAAAAAGTGCAATTTGAGTATTTTTTAACATTCTTTAAACATTTATGTCTCCTTTTTTTGGATAGGTTTAGTTAAAAAGAAAAATCATGATAAAACAATTTCAAAACTTCAAGAAACTACTATCTACGCCAGCGCCGTGTCCAAGGGGAGGGTTTTAGGGGTTAAACCCCTCCCTTGGGGAAAAAATAAGCAAAATGAAGAAAATGTATATTTGACTTAAATTTACTTTAATGAGAAAGTTTGCGTTCAGCGTTTTTATTTTATTTTATTTTAATTTTCCCTCTGAAGTTTTATTAAAGCGAATCTGGGAAACGAAGGAATACTTAGGTAACTTGTACAGCTAGAGGTATCCTTCAAGAATACAGCAGTCCTTACATGTGAATAAACGCCATACTGGGATCGGCAATCTGTCGTAAAACTAAAAGCTGTAAGGGGGTTGAATTCTCCCCCCCCTACTGGTAAGATTAAAACCCCTCCCTTTATGAAAATCTGGACACGGGCCTGATCTACGCAGTGGTAGAATGTGTCAAGAGTAAAAAACAGGAAACGTTGAAGATGACGATGATAATGAATATGATGATATTAGTAATAGTACTAATAATAATAAAAATTTAAAAAAAATCTTCAGAAAATAACGTTTCACAAAGTACACATATTAAAAAAAATACATAAAAAATAATTCCTGTGAATAGTAAAACACAGGAAAGGTTGAAGATGACGATGATAATGATTAAGATGATAATAGTAATAGTAATGATAATAATAAATTTAAAAAAAAATCAAATCTTCAGAAAATAGCATTTTACAAAGTACACATAATCTGAGACTGTTTTTCATCCCCAGTATCTATGCCAGAGCTTGGGTTACGGGCCCATTTCAAACAACTCTAACTTGGCACCCAACTGTCAACGGCCATAGAAGAATCCGCAGCACGAGCACTTAATATCATTACTGACGTTGTTATGTCTTTCACAACTCTGAGTAATGTTTTTCTTCCGGTTAATAATTTTTGGGAGTTTTCCTTTCCTTTTGAATGTTATTTCTTTATTTTTTAATGTTTTTTCCTACGATCACTTTGCTCTATTCGCATATATTTCTCTTCAAGTTATTTCCTTTTTCTCCCTTGTCCCTTGGTGTGCCTTTCTGAGTTCATTTTTATAACATATTAACTGCGTTGCCCGACGTTGCATGGTCTACCTCGAAAATAAAAGTTGTGTCAAGTGAGGCATGTTCAACTATCAGGCTTTAATAACAGAAAAAAAATAGTGTGAAATTTCCCGTCAACATGAAGAAAAGAGCAATGTTATGACTCAAAATTTAAATTTAGACCCCTTTAGATTATTTTAATATTTCAAAAAATCAGTAATTGTTATTAATACGCATAAACATTCCGTTTTATGAATTTTTCGGCGGACAACAACTTTTGTCGCATGTCTTTTCAACCACCACCTCAATTCTTTTCCATTAAAAAAGAAGTTCTTTGCATCCCCAAAGCACTTATGCAGTAATCTGCGATTTTATTCAATTAAACGTTGTTATTTCTCATTTTACTTTTGTTGCATAAAGGTATTTCTTCAACACCATTTCTGAAAAATTTTCAAAAATGTATTGCATTATATAATAAACTCCGTGTTCTTCATATGTAGCTTATACGACGAAACAAGTATTTAACATATTTGGAGGCTTTTAGAGGGTGATTTTTGCAACACTTGATTTTTCTATTAAAACTAGAAAACCACCCATCAAGATATGAGGGGTGAAAATTGCCTCGACATTTGAACGAAGTCATTACCTGCTTAGTGATATTTTGATAGTTGTAAACACTTTTTCAAATCTTCATTCCCCTAAAATTGTCTAACCAGTAAACAAATTAAGTGACTGGATCCAGTTCAGCCTTGTCAAAATAAAGCATTTCCCTGCATGTAAAACATTACCAAAACACATTTTCAAATTATCATGCCGTGGCGTGAGTTTCATTGTTGGTGACGTCAGGAACGTTTCTCGATCCATCGAGGGATTGAAATATCCGTACTCAACTGGAATGAATAACGTAATATAGTAACTTCTACAGAAATACTTGAGCTGAGCCCCATGAACTCACATACAAACTAAGCCCTGTCAGTGCCTGATTACCGTACAGGCCACATGGGCCTGGGGCCCCATCTTCCTCAGGCCCCCATTAATTCTTTAAAAACTTGTGCAAAGCATTGATTTTTATCATGTATTTTTCTGAAAAAATTAAAATTCCTCTTTTAAATAAATGTTAAATATTATTTCAACATTATTTTGCTTTGACTTAAAGTGATAGAATAGAAAGGGGGCCTCCAAAGCATTGTGGGCCTTGCGCCTTACCTTTAGTTAGTCGAGCCCTGAGTTCTGTCCATAAGTCTAAATAGCGCTGTTTGAAAACTTGATAAGCTGCAATAACTAAGTAAAAACCTGTAAATGTAGTTTAAGTTTAAATAAAATTTTCCTTAATGATTAATTTCATAGAAGACTGCTGTGAATGTGAGCAAGCTCGTATGCTTAACAGGTATCTTCATCAAATTATGCGTCAAGTATATCTGGTAAAAAGCGAAACTTTCCCATGGTACGAACAATCTTCCCGCTCCACAAGTTAATTCCAATTTGAATGTACTTTCTTCGGTCTAACAACGTTACGGTCTTTTCCCCGTAAATTCTATACGTAATCCAATTGTCAAACGGAAGTCGGTTACCCCTCTCTGCCCTAGAACAGGTTAATAAGGGTACCACAGGACGGTGAGTGATGGTAATTTGGGTCGCTGAACAGAAAATGCAACGTTGGGATTTGTTCCTTGATGAAATTGCGCTTTAAAGAACAAAATCAAGAGAGGCTCTTAAACGGACTGAATTTTTGAAACTAGAGTACCTTGAATATTTAAATATTTTAAAGAAAAACAAAGTTAGAAAATTGGTAATTATTTTAAAGCAGTACATTATGAGAAAATTTTGAGTAACAGTTCTGAAAATTCTATATACACGCAACTTTGATCACCTGTAATAATAGTTTTAAGTTTCGAATAATAATAATGGGCTATCTTTATAGCACGCTCAATATTATAATTGGCTTTGTTTTATCTTTTACTTGCTGATGATCCCTTCGCTGCATAGGTTTTAAATGCGATTTGCTAACCCAAAACAAAACAAAAAGACCAAATGCTAAAGAAAAACGCCTAAACCAGCGATTCTGAACCGATGGCTCGGCGGACCGGTACCGGTCAGCAGAAAAAAATTGACCGTTCCACAGTAAAATATACTATATGCATACCTAAAACCCGGGCCAAAAATCGAAAACTTCTGCTTGCCCACTAAAAAAAATAAATAAATAAATAAAAATAAATAAAAAAAAAATACCATGATAGTAATAATAATAATATCCCAAGCGATTTCTTTTTTGCAAATTTTGTGATAAATTTTCGTACTTTTCTATGGGTTTTTCAGCAATATTTATTACTTATGTGTAATTATTACAATATTTACTTATCTTATTGTAACGGATTCGGTGCGACTTCCACTTTCTTGAAATGAAAACACAGTTCTTGATAAAAACACAGGAAATTTATTTACACTATGTACAGGAAAGATCGTCAACAACTGCTCAATTATTCATCAGCAATTAAGCAATTATCACACAACCCCGTAAACTCAACGTTTACACACGTATTTACTTCCAAATACGAAAACAACACAGCGAAATGCCTCGCTATAAACAGAGCTAATACACACTCTTAGTCGAAATCTGAATCGAAACTAAACTGTTTATCCATCGCTAACGGCTTATATACACCGAAAAGAATTTTCCACAATATTCTTACCTCTTCGCGAAATGCGTAGACCGTTATCAAATTTTATCAATGAACAAAAAGGAAATAGGGGTCGTATACTTTAGCCATATGAAAAGGGGTTGTATATTCATTACGGGAAACTATTTACAGGTTACGTTCCTACAATAATTACTATTTACAGGATTTGTAACATTGCCCCTTCCTAAGAACTGCACGTCCCGGGCAGTACAATCCCCAGAAAGGGTGCCAAACTTCTATCACATGTTCACAAATACACACATTAAATAATAACCAATGATGCATAGGAAACACAATAATAACAAGAAATATTACTAAATATTAAAAGCAAAAAAATTATCTACAACTTTTATGTTATCAACCATGGTTGTTTACGTAATACTCATGAACTATGGCCATAGTATGGGGCTAACCGATCATAATGTACAACCCTAGGTTTTGCATTAGGTGATTTTTGGATCATCACTACGACGTCATTTAGTCGTTTAAGGACTTTGTAGGGTCCATCCCAATGCGACTGCAATTTGGGTGACAGACCTTTCCGTCGGATGGGATTCCATAACCAAACCTTGTCGCCTTCGTTGAATTCATGTCCAGTAGACCTTGTGTCGTATCGGGTCTTCATCTTCTCCGCCGCGATGTTGATTCGCTCTCGTGCGAAGTTATGAACGTCTTCCAACCGGGCCTGGAGATCTTGGATGTACTCCTCAGGCGATGCAGGCGCATCCGGAGGACGACCGAAGACGAGATCACAAGGTAGCCGAAGCTCTCGTCCGAAGAGCATCTGAGATGGGGAATATCCGGTAGTCTCGTGGACAGCACTGCCGTAGGCCAGCAGGAACAAAGGTAGCTTCTTGTCCCAATCCTGTTGATTTCTGGATACCATAAGCGAGAGATTATTTAGGATTGTGCGGTTAAATCTCTCCACCATGCCGTCCGATTGTGGGTGTAGTGGTGTTGTCCTAGTTTTCTCAATTCCGAAAATTTTACATAGGCCCTTAAACACAGCAGAGATGAAATTCCTCCCTTGATCGGAATGAATCTGCAAAGGGGTTCCATATCTCGAGATCCAATGTTGGACTAGAGTCTCTGCTACGGTGGTAGCTTCTTGATCTGGAATGGGATACGCTTCGGGCCATTTGGTGAAATAGTCGATGGAAACAAGAATGTATTTGTTCCCATCAGCAGTTCTTGGTAGAGGACCCAGGATGTCGATCCCAATTCGTTCGAAAGGAGCTCCAACGTTGTACAGACGTAGCTTCCCTCTGCTTCTTTTCTTCGGTCCTTTACGAGCAGCACAGGCGTCACAAGAATGGCACCACTTCTCCACGTCATCCTTCGCCTTGCTCCAGAAGAAGTGCTCCCGAACTTTATTGAGGGTTTTCAACACACCAAAATGTCCTCCAGTCGCACTACTATGTATTTCTTTCAGAACATCTGAAATCCTTGATCGGGGAAGTAGTAACTGCCACCTAGACGTTTTGCCGTCCTCAGATTCCCATTTTCGGTACAGTACGCCGTTCCGTAAATGGAGTGAATTCCATAAAGCCCAGTATCTTTTTGTTGCAGGACTAAAGATGGAAACGTCCTGCCAGCTAGGTCGCCGACTGTCACTCTCCATGAACTCCAAAATTGGTTTTATGTCGGGGTCTTCAAGTTGATCTTTTCGAACTTGGTCGTCACTCCATGGATCAGGTTCTGAAGATGTTGGAGTCACTGTCACCTGATAGGCAGTAGGGCTAGTCGTTCCATACTGTTTCTCGATTCGGGAAAAATAATTGCATTTCTCAGGACAGGGTCTCCTTGATAAAGCGTCTGCATTACCGTGAGACAACCCTTTTCGGTGCTTGATCTCCATGTCATATTCCTGGAGCCGCTGTATCCACCTGGCTATCTGGCCTTCTGGATTCCTGAAGTTCAAAAGCCAAGTTAACGAGGCATGATCTGTCCGAAGCAGAAATTTTCGGCCGTAGAGGTAATGATGGAAGTGTTCTACAGCTTTCACTATGGCCAGTAACTCCTTTCTGGTGACGCAGTAATTTCGCTCCGACTTTGATAAGCATTTGCTCCAGTAAGCGATGACATGTTCATTTCCGTCAATTTCTTGGGATAAAACGGCTCCGATGCCCTCGTTGCTCGCATCAGTGTCCAGGATGAAGGATTTTTCAGGCTGAGGATAGGCGAGGATAGGCGTTGATGTTAAAGCCTCCTTCAGTCGTAGAAATGCATCTTCGCATTCTTTGGACCATTCACACTTTTGCTTGCTCTCCGTCAGCTTATGCAAAGGTCGTGCGATGTTGGAAAAACCCTTTACAAACTTCCTGTAGTACGTGCAGAGCCCCAGGAAACTTCGCAGCTGATGGATGTTTTCGGGACGACTCCAACTCTTGACCGCGGATACCTTTTCTGGATCGGTTTGTACACCCTCAGAAGAGATGATGTGACCAAGATAGTTCACTTCCCGGCGGAACAAATTACATTTGGACGGGCTTAACTTCAGATTGGCTTCCTTAAGCTTTTGCAGCACCTTCCTAAGATTTGCCAGATGTTCTTCGAAACTGCGTCCCACGATGATGATATCGTCTAAATAGACCAGACAAGATTCGTAGGAAAGTCCTCTTAACACTGTCTCCATAAGACGCTCGAACGTAGCTGGTGCATTGCAGAGGCCGAAGGGCATCACTTTAAACTGCCATAAGCCTTGTCCAGTTGTAAACGCTGTCTTCTCTCGGTCATCAGGGTGTATTTCGACCTGCCAGTAGCCGCTCTTCAAGTCCAGGGTCGAAAACCACTTGTATCCGGAAAGAGTGTCCAAGGTGTCGTCTATCCGTGGAAGAGGGTAACTGTCTTTCTTGGTGATTTCATTCAGCCGTCGGTAATCCACACAAAATCTAGTCGAGCCATCTTTCTTTCGGACCAAGACGATGGGAGAGGCCCAAGGACTGGATGAGGGTTCGATTACATCATTCTCCTTCATCTCTTTCAGGAGGGTCTCAACCTCTTCCTTCTTGGCGAACGGTAGTCGTCTTGGATGCTGTTTAATAGGGGGGTGTTCTCCAGTGTAGATCCTATGCTGCGTTAAATTCGTACGGCCAACATCCTCCGATGTAGATGAAAACAGATGCTTGAAGTCATCCACCAATTGTTCCGCAGCAGTTCTTTGATCTTTCGATAAGGGTGCACTCCCAATTAACTTCGATGTCAAGGACTCAGAAGACACAGTTTCGGGGGAATTGATTCTTCTAATGATGCAGTTTACTGGAGTACAAGTTGCTAACACTTCACCTTTCCGAATATTCCTTGGCCTTTCACTCACGTTGGCGACTCTTACAGGAATTACATCCTTAGAAAGGTCCACAAGCGTAGATGCTACCAGCACTCCTTTTGGGTTATTGATTAAGTTGGGGGATTCAATGAGTCCAAATCGAAAACTATTGCTTTCTTCAAGGGAGCCAGGTATTAATGATTCTGACCTTGAGGGAATCGATAAATCTGTTTGGGCTATTATTTGATGAGCGGATTTTACATCACTTTCTGCAGGGAAAACGGCTATGTCTTCTCTCATCGAGTGCAGCTCATTAGTCTTGAAGTCGAGGTTGAAGTCATACTTCTTTAAAAAGTCCAATCCGAGAATGAAGGGGTCTGTGATAGCAGCAACGAATGCCGTATGATGGTAAGTGGCATTTCCAAACACAATTTCTAAGTTTACTTTACCTTCAATCTCGATCTTGTCACCTGTCACAGTTTGGAGGGTAACGCAGGGCGGCGTCCATAGAATGTTGAGTCCAAATTGACGAGCCACATCTGTTCTAATGATTGTAACATTGGCTCCAGTGTCAATAAACAGTTCGCAGGGAAACCCGTTTACGTATGCGTAAACAAACAGTCCATTACTGCCACCACTCGTCGATGAAATCTGGAAAACTTTAAGATGGGGCTCATTCCAATTTGGCGACCTCCGCCCCGCGAGATTGCCATGGCTTAGTTTTCCTGGACCTGCGAGGAAGAGGTGCTCTTCCCTCTGGTTTCTTGGCGAGCTTCACAGTTTCTTCGTAAGTGACCCTCGCCGCCACATTTCCAGCACTTAAGTGATTGTCCATTTTGGAACTTGGGAGCCAAAGTCCTTTTGAGGATTCCTGCAATTTCGTTTATTTGCTTTTCCAGTTCAGCAAAGCGTGACGAAACCGGATCAGACTCATCAGTTTTCACGCCGCGGATTGAATGGCGATCCTTGCGGGTTGCTTGCTGGGCGGCCTCCAACTTCATCGCATACACAACAGCAGAACTCAGGTCTTTGACATCCGCCATCCGTAGAGCTTTCTGGATTTCCGGATCTCGAACCCCGTCGATGTAGTAGTTGAGTGCCAGGTTGTCTCGAACATCCGCAGGACAGTCGCAAAAAGCAAGATGAGACAGTCTCTCGACGTCCGCCGCTAGCTCTTGCAGGGTTTCCCCGGTTTTCTGGAAACGGGACTTCAACTGGAGTCGGCTGAAATCTTTCTGGCACTTCTCACCGAAGCGAAGCTCCAACGCAGATGTGAGGGCGGCGAAATCCAGGCGCTGGCTGTCCGAAAGGGTCTGAAGAATGTCCGCTGCGTCACCTCTCAGGGATGCTGCAAGATGGCAGGCCTTGGTAGCAGAGTCCCATCCGTTCGCTTCCGCCACTATCATGAATTGGGTCTTGTACACCTGCCACGAACTTTTCCCATCAAATGTGGCCAGTTTAATGGACGGTCTAGCAACAGATGTGGGAGCGCAAAACTGTACAGAGCTGTTTTTCGCGGTCGCCAATCTCCTTTCCATGTCTTTAATTATTTCTTCCTTAAATGAGGTAAATTTCTTGTCTTCTTCTTCCAACTTATTTTCCACATTGGCGATACGCTCTTCCACAGTATCAAATTTTTCTTCCAGAGCATCGACTTTATCTGCCATGGCGGTTAGTTGATTCTCCATCATGGTTTTCATCGACGTTAAGTCACTTTTCATTTCATCTTGACTTGTAGTAATTTTAGTAGTTAAATCATTATTTAACTGTTCTTGGTTAGTCGCTAATTCATTTTTTAATTGTTCTTGATTTGCAGTAAAACTTGCAGTCAAATCACTTTTTAATTGGTCTTGATTAGCCGCCATATCATTTTTCAATTGTTCTTGATTAGCCGCCATATCATTCTTCACAGAGGTGATTGCGTCAAGAAGTTGTTTTAATTGCTCATCCATTGCGCGGGTAATCACCATAAAAATAAAGTCCAAATTTAAAAAGTCTTTATGAAAAAAAAATGTCCAAAGTCACACTTACTGCAAGAAAGTCCTGAAGTAGCCCCACGTTGGGCGCCAAATTGTAACGGATTCGGTGCGACTTCCACTTTCTTGAAATGAAAACACAGTTCTTGATAAAAACACAGGAAATTTATTTACACTATGTACACGAAAGATCGTCAACAACTGCTCAATTATTCATCAGCAATTAAGCAATTATCACACAACACCGTAAACTCAACGTTTACACACGTATTTACTTCCAAATACGAAAACAACACAGCAAAATGCCTCGCTATAAACAGAGCTAATACACACTCTTAGTCGAAATCTGAATCGAAACTAAACTGTTTATCCATCGCTAACGGCTTATATACACCGAAAAGAATTTTCCACAACATTCTTACCTCTTCGCGAAATGCGTAGACCGTTATCAAATTTTATCAATGAACAAAAAGGAAATAGGGGTCGTATACTTTAGCCATATGAAAAGGGGTTGTATATTCATTACGGGAAACTATTTACAGGTTACGTTCCTACAATAATTACTATTAACAGGATTTCTAACATTATTTTTTAACATTTAAATTTTTTTGTTACAGCTATTTAATTATAAGTGAATTTTTATGTATGTAGTATTTATTAATTATTTTTTTTACTACTATAGGCGATGGGTGTCAGTCAACTTCTAGAGACGGGCAATAATTGTGAAATACTGGCCTAAACGATAGAAAAAGACTGAATGGTTTAAACATTAAAGTAAGGTATCGCTCCTCCCCCGAAAATAGTAGCTTTATTTTTACATTTTATTATTCTGCAGTAAATCACCTGTTTAATAACACTAAAAAAAATTGAAACCCGAGGAAAATAAAAATATTTACAGCCTTGACACACTACAAACGTTCAAGTAAATTCTTAATAACCTACACACTAGCAGCAATGAAGAAATGTTCGTAAAAGATATCCCGTACTTGAAAAATTATAATTCTTCAGGTTGATATTTGGAATTAATTCGAAAATTTTGTCCTTTATTAACTTTTTTTAAATCATTTAAAAACCTTTTAATAACATTTTGCAACCGTACCATTCTAGTTTTGCGTAAAGCTTATAAAATTTCATCAAAAAAGTCTATTAATCGTATAAATATTTTAATTTATGTGATCATTCACGCATTTTCCCCCCCCACACAGACGATATGTTAGTATTGAATTTTCAATTTAGCAGAGCATTCATTGTAAACAATTATTCCAATTGTTGTACACATTTGATAATTTAGGAAATTTCTTCGTTTTAAAATTAAAATTGTCATTTTTGATTTTTCTAATTTGAGAATAATAAATATATAAATAAAAGAAAAAAAGAAAATAATAAAAAAATAAAGAATAAAAAAAAAATAAATAATAATAATAAACAAATAAAATAAAAATTCATGGAAAATAGTCTAGGTGCTAAAGCACTTTCCCACAAAATTTGGTAAACATACGACAAGAAATGTAAATTTGTTTAAGGAACATATACAATCATACATATACGCACTCTGCTTTATTTATATAGTTTGTCATATCTTAATATATAAAAATCTTCTGTGCGGACGTTTGTCACACCGATTTTGATCAAATTTTTTGTGTGTAATTAAGTTGTGGCAAGCATGGTTTCGAAGCGCGATGGATCGAATCTGAAACGTTTTTGTTAATTAATTAATTAATTAAAACATTGGATGGTTATGTCTCCCAAATCATAATATTTATTTTAACCTATTGTTGAGCGAGAACTGAAATAAATATTGAACCCGTTGCCAAAGGACAATAAGAAAGCCAGCTCTGCTTTTTGTGATGAAATTTCCTTCTGTGATATGTCAATTGAGAAAAGATAAAACGTATATATATATATATAGAGAGAGAGAGAGTGAAGCCTTCATTTCTTAAAAGCAACGATTTTAGTTCCCGTGATATATTTTAAAGTAAAGTACTGGAAGATTCACGCAAGACGTGTGTTCTGTCGTTGTAATTGAACCATATGACCGGATCAGTGCTTTAGGTTTTCCTAACCAAATGATCAGAAAGTACCGTACCTAGCACCATTTGTTTCTCTGCTGAAATCCATTTGAGTTTTGGCATCAATGTCAAGAATACTTTAAGTATTATCTAACTAATCAGTACATTATTAAAAGAAAAGATGATGGAATTTAAAGACAAAACAAATTTTATTTTCGGCCAGATAAATTACAACAGGGTAGTTCTGTACACAAAAGATCAGTGCAGCGGAAGATTTTATCTTTGGTTTAAAGAACAAATTAGGCAATATATGAAGTTTAAAAAGTTTTCGTTCAAAAGATCGGACAACTAATCGGTCGGAGTTGGCTTCGCTCACTGATCGGCTGGGTTACATTAACGTGGTGGCTTAGCGACTTTGGCTATAAATAATAGAGTTGCGTGATCATTTGTTTACATTTTAAAGCTACTGTTAATGTATTTTATTGTATTTTTTATTTATTTGGTGAAATATTTCAAATTGCAAAGAATTCTTTTTCGTTTTTAAAGAGTTTTTAGTCATTTTAGTTGAAGAATGTGTTTATTTTACATCGGGAGGGTCGAGGATAGGGATGAGTGATTTTCGCTTATTCAGAGAACTGTTTTTACCTTTATCATTTTTCTAAACGATATCCTTTCGATTGCTTTATTCTTTTTCATATAGGGGATGTTGCAGCAGGATTTCCCGTTTGTTCTAGATGGGTAGTTAGATTTTTACACTTAATATCTGAGGACGCTTTTTATCCTTTGAGTATGGCTGAAGGAAAAAAGCATCAAGTAACGGGAGAGAAAATAGTTAACAAAACAACTGCTTAGTGGGTATTAGATAAATCAAGTCGCATTAAATATGCGCATTCTGACATCATAGCAGTTTAAACCATTTTTTTAAACTTATTTTTTCAACAGAACGGTTCAAACACTTGATAGTTTATTGACATTTTTTAACTTTTCAATTCACAAAGTTTGAACAGAACAACGTCTGTCGGGTCCTCTAGTAATCGTATAAATATTTTAATTTAAGTGATCTTTCATTCATTTTTTACTTCCTTTTACTACAAAGGAAGTATTGTATTCGCGAAAAACTTTTCACTCAAAAATCGACCTTAATTTCCATTTTGCTCACCCCCGAATGAATGTTGAGTTTTTTTTTTTCGACTCGATCACACGTGCATATATACCTAACAACGTATAGACGCCAGAAATATCCATTTTGACGATTCCCAAGTTAACTACAACGAGTTTTCTCGTGACGTCTGTACGTATGTGCGTATATGCGTATGTATGTCGCATAACTCAAGAACGGTATGTCCTAGAAAGTTGAAATTTGGTACGTAGACTCAGGTGGGCAATCGGCTGTTTGTAAGGGTGTCTTTTTCCCCTTTTTGGGGGGAAATCATTGTTAATTTCGATGTAAACTCAAGCTGTGTTACAATTTGGCGGACACTTGGTGATATATCGCCAGTCTTTTGGTCGCCAAGTTTTGTCGTCAACTTGGCGACAAATTGGGCGATTTTTTTTTTAAAAATCTGGTTTCATTTTGGCTACTGTTGGTGATATTTAGACAGTAAATTATTGAATCACATTAAAATTACCAATAATGAGAAAATGACATTAAATTGGAGTAAAAGGAAGTCATGTGAGGCACACATCAACTCGTTTTCTTACCCACACAGACGATATGTTAGTGTCAAATTTGCAATTTAGCAGAGCATTTATTGTAAACAAAAATTCCAATTGTTGTACAAATTTTGAATAAATTTCATCGGGTGCGCTATCTTTCTGGCATTAAAGTGCTACGAAAATTGAAATGTTACAGAAATTCATGCATGCATTCATTTGATAATTTAATAAAATTTGTTTGTTTTCAAATTAAAATTGTCATATATAATTTTTCTAATTTGAGATGTAAAATAAAGAAATACATGATTGGAAAAAAAAATAAAGAATAAAAAAAAATAAATTAATAATAATTAAAAAAAAACAAATAAAATAAAATTCGCAGAAAATAGTCTAGGTACCAAAGCACTTTAGTATAAAATTTGGTAAAGATACGACGAGAAATGTAAATTTGTTTAAATAGAATATACAATCATACATATACGCACTCTGCATTATTTATATAGTTTGTTAAGCGAAATTTAACGTTTTTAAAATTACAATCCTGAAACATTTTTTCTTTTAATTCGTAATATATACTTTATCAAAGCATGTTTACGTTTTCGCCATAATGCGATTTCACGATCCATATTAGCTTTAGGCTTAAAGCAAACATATACTTGTTGAAGTGCCTTCAACAAATCTTTGCTCAAAGTCAATTTCAAGCCGACTGAAAACAAAGACAACTCTACCCACTTTAAAAGAGCAGCCCAAACGATCAAATCGCAAGCAAAATCTGTATTACGAGCACTTTAGTAATTCAAGCAGAAAACTGAGTCCCGACAGTGAAGAGGTTCTCTTTTTTGTTTTCATTTTTCTTTTAAATTTTTCCCCCTGCCCCTCTGCCTTCAGTTCGATTAAGTATTGCAGCGTTCAAATGCATTAAAGACTGAAGACCTAAATTCTAAAGTGCAAACTCACTCCCGCTTTAAATTGGAAGCAAAAAAAAGTTTGAAAAAATAGGAAACTGTGGGGTGGGGATGCAGCAAGTTAAAACGAAATCGAGGATGAGGGATTTTTTTTCTTCAAAATTTCATCTTTGCGAAAAAATACAGTACATCTATCACGAGTAAATGTGATTATCTTCTTAGATTGCTGAGAGTTATGAACAAACTGTCTTTAGACTCCAGACAGATTTTTTACTTAAAAAAGTTTCTTTCTTTTCTTTTTTTTTTTGGTGACTAGTGTTTTTTCGTTTGTGTTCCCTTCCCCACTTTGTTTCATTTTTTTTCTAATTTTCCAAGTTACTTTTTATTTTGTTGCAGTTACAAAATGTTATTGTCTCCATGCCATCTCGAAGAAGAATTGAACGTATATTAGTTTCAGTTTTAATTTGAGATTCGGAAATTCTAGGACATTGTGAATATTTATTATAATTCATCGGTTATTTTAGAATGAAAAGATTATAATATCTCAGGTTTTATTTCTTCTTACTTTTAAGTACTTTTTACTTAAAACGTAAATTTTAATTGAAGTTAGTCATAAATAAATTAATAAAAATTTGATACATATAAGCAATAAAACTAGCTTCTCAATACAATTATTTTTACGAGTTTTATCTATGAGAAAAACAAGCTTGATACTAATTTATTTGCCTCGAAAATTTAAAATACTGGTAAAATGAATATTGAATATGTTCCTATTGACGAAACAATAAAATGCTAACATGTTTCTCTCGATTAAGCCATTAAACTTCATCACATTTACATTTGTGCAGCCGTTCATTTTTGATGAGGACTATGAACTATATGCCTTGCTTCTCTTTCCCATAGTGATCAATTTATTGATACGGAATACTTATACGTATTTTAAAGGAATTAGGAAAGGGTGGGAGTCGAACCCACTGATTCAAATGCAGGAAACCAGCGCTCTGACCACTACTTAACCACCGAGTGTTATCAAACCTCATCAATATTTCTTGAAACCTTTTTCTTTTCTTTTGTTAATTTCCTATGGGCTGGTAGAGAAAAATACAAAACAAAATGGAGTACACGAACAAAAATGCAGAATACACAAGCAAAAATACAAAGAGCAAAACTGAACATATCAGCTTCTCATATGCTCTCTTGCTTCCCAATATCTTTCACAGAGGCCCCGACTAGAGAGCGAAGAACAAGTAGGTGGAGAATGTCCATTTCCTGATGTAGGTTACAAAGAGTTGAGACTCTCAAGTGCTGTTCACTTATCGGCCGTCCGTCCAGTCCATCCCGAGTTTTTCCACCCGAAACAAGTTTTCTTTGCTGGTTGCCATGACAGCAAGCAATCTTGGACGGGACCGGTTTCAATCAGAAGAACCTTAAAATCTGACGGTTGTCAAAAGAAGGACGGCATTTCATTGGTTTCGCTTCTCTCTCTGGTGGGTTATTTTACCTAAGTGATTTGTAATAGGTAGAATTAGCCAGAAAGTGCAGAATAGTAAGAGGCGCGTTCTCGTTGATTCTATCCTTAGGGCAGGAATTAAAATGGAGGTAACAAGTCCAATCATTGGCTTTTGCAAAAGCTGACCCAAAGACCCCAAGTCACGTGACTCGACAACGACGAATAGTTGGCACGATTTGCGTGAAACTAGCGAAACAAACCTGATTTCTTCCGATGCTTTGCTTTAAAATCTATCACGTGACTTGTGGTCTTGGTTTCGTGAATGAAAGTCTTCACTCCTTCCATTTTATCTCTTCTCAATGATTCCATCGATTACGAAATAATAGCAAAAATCTATCACAAATGAAACAAGTGATGTTTCCACTTCAAGGTCATTCGCCATCTCTCCGTGATCAAGATTTACTAACTATTACTTGAAACTATTATTTCTTGAAACTATTATAACCTAATATGAGATATCCTTTTTTCCCCAATCTGATAAACTTTTTCTTTACATTTTTAATCAATGAACTAGATTAAAGTGTGATTCGGCCACGCTGTAATAATTTTGACGGGCACCGTTTTCTTCTCTCAAATGATAGCCCAAGAAAACATGTTCAATACATCATTTTTAAACTTGTTTAATGCGATCTCTGATTTTGCGAAACTGCACTTTGTATCGACTTGCATAAAATCTTCAAAAGCGGGACAGAAAACCAACCGACAAAGCAGGGGGGGGGGCTCTTTTTTCCTAATGAAGTTATGAGTTGTCGGAGAGGAGCGCCCCGCGGTAGGGATTTTAATGCAATTACCCTCAACCCCAGGGGACAGGCTTGATATTATTGAACGGCGCAGCGACGAACAGCGAAACAAACGATTAATCGTTTGCCTGGGGACGAGCCAGTTTCGCAAGAACGATTTTTCAACAGTCGTAATTGGAATATGAAATTATAATTGTCTCTCGTACAAAAGGGCATAAGACTAAGCTATGCAGTGATTTAGTTCGTTTGATATATACTGTGATTAATTTTATTTATCATTCATTAAACTTAATTATAGCCTAAAGTGAAGCAAAATCAAGCATTGGACGTACATTCAACAAAAGCTCTTATGAAGCATGCAACGTAAGATGATTTTATTAAATTTAAAACTTCTTTGAAATTAAAGAAAGCTTTTTATGTAATTCTCTCTCTCTCACACACACAAAAACACAAAACTTAGCAATGGAAAAGGTTTTTAAATATGCGCTCAATTTTTAATTTTTGCAAAAAAAAAAAAAATTAATAGGTGCTTTTTTTTATTTTTATTTTATCAATTTTTCTCGATTGTGTGTTTTATGCGTAAGTTCCTTTTTTTCCTTTCTTCTCTTAATTCTTTTTTTTTCTTTTTTTTGATGAAATTAATATATAGCAGCCTTTTAAAACTTTTTTTAGTTCTCCGACCGGTAAAATTTTGATAACATTTCTCTCTCTCTCTCTCTCTCTCTCTTTTTTTTTTGTGAAAAATTATTAATGTAATGTATCATTAATAAGATAATTACAATATGGGTTTATTTTTATTTACATTTATTCATCAATTTATTTATAGTTCATTTATTTACGGCACCAAACTCAGTGACGCAACAGCCCATGAGGGTCAAGGCCTACTGTGCTCATCTCGGATTTCTTTACCAAGGGCTCTGGGGTGCTAGACAGATGTTCTGGTTAGGTGGTCAGCTCAATGCGGAGCCCTCAGTGTTTGGTTCCTAAGCGCGCTTGGTACTCTTCTTATCGAACCATTGAAAGGATGAAAGGCAGAATTGACAGTTCAAAACCTGCTAACCGAACTCAAGGAGCAAGCATTAAGCCACTGAACTTCATTTATTTACAGAAATATTTAAATTTAAAGATACATATTAATATTATTTATTATCTATAATTAAATAAACCTTTGAATAGATAACGGAACATTTCAAAAAAATAGTTGCAACTTCCAGTCTCGTTGAAAAAAATAAAGAGAGTCGTCGCAAGTGAGAATTCTTCCGGTGTTGTCAACATTCAAAGACAAAATTATGGATTCTAGGTTTTAAATCACGTCATTAAGAAAAAACAATGATAACAAGTGCCCTGGTACAGATATTTCGAACACATAATGTTTCGTTGAAATCGAAATGTTTGCTCTAAAGTTTATGGGGTGGAGGGGGGAGAGGGAGACCAATATATACTCAATCTGATAACCCTAATTCTACAACTTTATTTTCAATATTTTGAAAAGTTGTTTAACTTATTTGATTCTCTTTTAGCGATATTTTTACAATGCACTAAGCCCTCTTTCATACTTTTTTTAAAAATTCGTTTTGTTTTTTAAAAATTTTCCGGAATACTGGTTGAAAATTTCAAAACTCCTCCTCTACAACGTCAATGTTATTAACTATAAAGCTATCTACATTGAAGCTTCAGAGCAGATGTAGTGGGAAAATACTTTTATTGATTTTCTGCAAAGACAAATTGATTAATTGTGTGTATCCCAGCATTGTTCTGCCCTAACTAATTTTCTTGTTATCCCAGTTTCTTGCCTCGTCACAATATTGAGTCACAGTGTGAAAAACGTCTGTCTTATATGAACTATATAACAGTATTTTTACCAAAAAATCATTTTATATATAAAAAAAAAAAGTCAGTATCAGAACTATTAACAAAATAATTTCAAACTGATGTTGAGCAAAATTTGTTACTTTTCCTAAACCAACTCGTATTAGTCCTTCAGCACCTTGTTATTACCTACGCATTCAGTTGTAAAACATAAAGCTTCAAGAAATAGTTGTCAAGAAAGTGTTTCACAAAAGATCAAAAACAACCAAATATCACCAACGCTCAACTGAAAACAATAAAAAATCTTTTAGTTGCCTTATAATGGTATTTATTTTGTCTGCATCAAAATTGTGGTGCAGTAATCTTATTTAAATTTCTTAATTTTTCAGATTCCTTACCAGAAACTTTTTTTCATCTATGAGCATAACCGCTTTCACGTAGTTTTAGATTCTCTTGAAAATAGTATAAATCATATCAAACACTTTTGATATTTTAAATCAATTTTAATAATTATCACCATTGTAATCACATTGGAAAAAAAATTTTAAAAAAGGGAAAATTTTCATTTCAAAATACATGGAGCAAAGTGCAAGTACAGCCTTTTTCTTACACTATATTTTTCATATTTTTTTTTTTAAATAAACGAATGAATGAGTAAATGAATAAAAAATGAAACAGTAAACAAATAAATAAATAGATTAATTAATATATGAGAAAAAAGAGGGTGAATTAAGTAGTGAATGAATAAGAAAAATAAGTGAATGAATTAATAACTAAAAAAATACGTAAGTGATGCAATAATGAATAAACAAACAAACAAAATAAACTATTTCACTTTGCCCCATCCACTTTGTCCTGCGTGCACGTGACAAATTTTACTTAAGCATTTAACATCAAAACATGCTTTATATTAACTAAATTAATGCTGCACTGGGCATAAGTAGATCTTAATTAATATTCAAAGTGAATTACAAGAACTTAATCATTTTATAAAAACAGAAAATGTTTTTTGATAAATTAAAAGTATTACAATGCAGCTAGCAAATTTTTGAATCACTTGTATAACTACATACTTAAATCTTTAGGACATTTTTTTTGTTTGACAGGAATCAATTATATGTTTAGAAACATAGTAAAAGTTGTGTTAGGTAGGTGGCGCTGCAAATCGTAAAAATATTTTATGATTTCACTCTGCTCCACTTTTCTACTTTTCCCCACATTACCCTACATAAGTAACTTATGAGGGGTTTAAAAATATTTTGTTTTAAAATAAGAAATAAACTATTTAGTGTCCCAATTTCAAATCACTGGGAGATAAAAAGTGATTTTAGATCACGCTAAACTACTACAGTAATATATAAAATATCAATTAAGTTAAACCTTTCACGAAAAAAAAAATTATTATAATTTTAAAATACAACTTGGAAAAAAAATATTCCCCTAAAAATTGTTTTCTCTTTGTTTTCCGACATTTGTCCAATCTGTTATATTTACTTCAAAAATCAAATAAAAGAAATACATCGAATCTGGTAATACCTTGAAGAAGTGATATAACTTTTGTGCTTAGTTATCCTCTTAGAATTCTATTGTCAATAAACAACGTGAGTTTTATTTCTTTTTCAGAGAGTTGATTTGAGTTACTGGATGTCCATTGTGTTAAATTTGTAATACTGATATTGCAAGCAGAATAACAGTTTTAGAATCTTTGTTCCATTTTATATATGTTCTGTAATTATAAATTTCCGTTATGATTAGAAAGATTTTTTTTTTTTTTTTTTTTTTGAGGCTTAATTTCTCACTCTGTTATTAGTTCACCGTGTTACACTCCATGTACAACAGAGAAGTCAAAATACTTTTAAACATATTATAAATTGCTTATGTACAAAATATTCATACTTGATTTACACTAATAAATGGAGAATCAATTAACATAATTGTTAATTAGTGCAAATTATAAATATTGATTTAATAAAAATTTAAACTGTCGGACATGATTTGTTCTGTTTTTGCGAGATTGACTAATCTACGTAAAGTCGAAGTAAAGCAGTAATCTTCAAAATGCTGGCTTTTATACTACAAATGCAGGATTTAACTTCCAAATGCAGTCTTAAAATGCAATATTTTAATCAAAATAGGTAATTATGAAAAAACAAGGTTCTGATTTTTTTCCGTGATTTCAATTTGAAAACACTTTGCATTTTTCTTATCTGACAATATTTAATAATAACCAAAATAATATTTAATAGTAACCAAAATAATATTTAAAAATAACCAAAATAATATTTAATATGGGAAGAAAAAGAAAGGATTTGAGAAGGTTAAAACAAGATTGCAATAAGTTATGATAAATTGAAAGAAAACAAAAGTTCACGACATAGCTCACGATCGTTTTTAGGTTTAAATTATTCCATTATCTCATTTAAATTTAAATAAATCTTCTCATTCAGACAAAATCATATTAGGAAATTTTTGAGTTCTGAAAATAAACTATAACATTTTCCACATTTTTTAAGTAAACAGAATGTTTGAATAAAATAAAATGTAAGCTTTTCGAAGCTTTTATGCAGTAGTCATATTTCTTACAAGCCAACGAAATCAAACGAAATACAAAACTTAACCTAAATCTATCCTCTGAGAAATGATACGTGAATTCAAAAAGTCTGGATGCAACGAAGCCTCCATTTTAAATAAAAATGATATCTTTTCCTTAGATTCCAATACTGTCAGATATACTGAATTTTATTTCAGCTCCAAGAATATACATTTAAAAAAAAAACCACTCGGCCGATGTGATTTTGAAATAAAAAATCAAAATTTCTCTAATGGTATATGAAAGCCCAACACAAGATTAAACCCTGCGGCGTATAGTGTCTTTCGCTATTTGATTTGCCACAAATCACATTTTTAAACTGCATCGGTACACATTTTCTATATATATCCATATATTTATCTTGATAAAAGACCACGGAGAGAGGGCGAAAAAAATGTTTGGTACCCCCCGTTGTGAATGACCGTTAAGAGATTGAAAAACGACGGGTGAAACCAAAATTCTACTACATTGTTTTTCACCATTTTGAGAGGGGAGGGACGTCATATAAAAATGTCCCTCCCATTAAAAAGCCATTAAGTTTGAGGTGGACTGGGCTGACCCCATCTGTCAACCATCCTACATTGCCACGGAATGGTCGGTCTGATGGACAAAAGATTTATAGCTTTGAATTCCTAATCAGAGTCCCGTATTTTGCAATCTGAACATGTATGTATGTATGTGTGTGTGTGTGTGTGTGGCTGAGTCCGAATATATATCGGGGTGGATAGATCTATATTTTGAAGTCGCATTGAGATATGAGGAGCATGTTTTAAAGCATTCCGCTGTGTATCAGATTTCTGGAATTGAAATTTATAGATGCCCCAGTTTTTTCTGTGTTCGAATTGCTAAAGAATTTATTTTACAATTGAAAACAATATGCCATACTTTTGTTTAGTATTATCAATTTATGAAAACAACAAAACATTTAACGACACTACAAGAATTTGATGATGGTTTTTATTTTTTAACATACTGTTAGATTTTATAAGAAAGTATAATAGTTCTCTTTTAACTAGTTAATACAATAATTAGTTGTATATTCATTCTATAGATCCTTAAACTTATGTAGCCCATAAACTCTTTTCTTGAACAAAAAGCTTGTACTGTTAAGTTAAGTACGACTGTTGATCCTTCTATTCTGCTTTTGAATATATGATTTGTCTTATGTTTGCGTCGATTATAAAACTATTTCAGTGGTGTAGTTATTCAGTAGTACTTAATAACATTCTTAGCTACTGGGCTTGTATTTTTTCCTTTTAAGTTTTTTACGTAGTCGGATTTTTTGTTTTTATAAAATTTATTTATTTATTTATTTATTTTGAAATTTATTTGTATGATAATTTTTGAAAATAAAACTGCTGATTTAACAAAAAAAAAAACTGCATTTCATTCATTACCACTAGATATACCCTCTCCCGAACCATCAAATCAAGATAATGAATAAAAATAATCAAGTCATAAAAACTGAAGACTAAACAAATCTTTGCATATTTTGCAGCATTAGTTTTCTTTTCACCTTAAAGCAAAACAAAAAATTAATCTCCCTTCGTTCTGTTTCATAATCTTCTGGCTGAGTTATGAATAAATTCTTTCAAATAAAAGGCATCAAAGAATAATTTTAATCAAATAATCGTCATATTACATCCACAAATTCTTCCTATGCCAAAAGGAAAAAAACTCACCAGTGGAGTGCATTGATGAAAAGAAGAACTTTTTTTCAGCGAGCAACATCATTTAGCCTTTAAACTGCTTCAATTTGAATGTGTCTGAAAATAATCGAATTAGCAGCCCCTACCAAAGAAAGGAGAAAATGGGGAAAAACCTGATTTCAATCACTCTAGCACAGAAGAAAAAAGGCTGTCCTAATGTTTGGTGACCAAAACATTCATTTGCATTTTTAATCATGGACAAATACTTAACTTGATTTGGGTTTGGTGCCAGACTTTTTTCTTCGAATGAACGGTTTTTTTCCTTGGCGCTCAAGTTGTAGCTAAAGTAGAAGTATTTTTTTCACTGACGACTTTAATTTCTTACGTTAAAATAAGGCCTCAAATGAAAGAAAACCAGAAAAATTTTCGTTTAGAATTTTAAAATTCTATGGAGTGATTTAAAGAGGTGAATTTTGAGGTGTACGTGCATGGTAAAGAATCGAACGTTTTAGTTTAAAGCTTTACTTTCTTTTGCATTGCAAAAAGTAAGCTAAAATCACAGAATTACCCACCGGTCCATACATTTTTTTTCCGTCTTAATTCTCCTTGAAGAATCTTAAAAGTTTTAGGAACTCTTAATTCAACCTAAATCAAGAGGAAACATTCTTCATTCTTTTTCTTTTTTGTTATTACTTAATTCTAGCTTTTCAAATGAAGTTAAAAAGCAGAAAAAGGCTTGAATGTTTTTAATTAATCAATTATTTTAAACCAAGATGCATGATGTGTTCTGTGCATGTATTTTTCAAAATTAAGTTTGCACAAAGTTCATAGTCATTTTTTTTTAGTTTACTATCTTTGATTCAAGCATAACATTTTAATTAATAGAAACAACTGATCTGTGAAACTACTTTTTTCTTCTTCAAACTACATAAGCATGCTAAGTTTTTATCTGAATGAAACTGAAACAAATTAATGTAATAGCTAATTCTCCAAAACAGACGAAGAAAAATGTAAAAAGCAATCTGTTACAGAAAGAATTATGCAGTTTTGTATTCTTTAAAACTCAATTTCTTTTTTGAGCTTTTTTTTTTCTTTTCGCTTATTAAAAAGTTCATAAATAGAACTTTGATCTTTTCGTCTTGCACAGTAAAGACACAGATTTTTTGGATAGTTTGCTAGTGGACTGATTTTTTAGGAATGTTTTTGGGACTTAGGGTAACGGCACCGGGAACAGATATGCTTCAGACATCGCTCTCAGGTTAACTCAATTTTCTGAGCCTTTTAATGTATTTAGAATTTTAAAACTATTTTTCTCTCATGCAACTACATCTCATCTAACATTTGGCTGCTGCTGGATCCTTTGAATTTGTTAATTTTATTTTTATTTGCTCAATTTCGAAAAAAGGTCCGACCCCCAGCAACACACACCGACAATTCTGGTGATGCCCAGCAACAGATAGGATGAGGAAAGGATGAATAATAGAGAGAATTCCATTTTTCTCTTGAAAATGAGCAAAAGTTCTTTATTTGAACGTCTAAAACCTTATTAAATTCAAATGAACATGAAACACCGGCAGACTTCGTGGTAGCTGTTCATAATCTTCCACCACTGCCTTGTAAATACCAACTGGTTCACAAAATTCATTCTGATAACACTAGATGCTTGCACCGTATTCATGGGTCGCAGCAACATCAGTTTAACTCGCCTAAAATACTAATTATTTAAATCCAAATTTACGACTGTCTGTTACTTGGCGGTCATTCCATGCTCGTCAGCTTGCGAGATCGAGATTCTCGCTCAGGTGATTGGTTGTGACGTAGAAATGTCACAAAATAGTATTCTAATCTACTCGAACCTAGCCGCAAGCTACGTCCGAGTAGATTAAAATGCTACTTTGTGACATTTCTACGTCACAACCGATCACGTGAGCGAAAATCTCGATCTCGCAAGCTGACGAGCTTGGAATGGCCACCCTGGTGCCGTTACACTACTTTTAAGTAATAAGATTTTATTCTCTCGGAAAATTTTTCACATCTTATATTTAAATTCTACTTCCAGACAAGGGAGGATCCAGCTTCTGGTTTTGGAAACAGATATTTCCGGAAAGGAAGAGAGTCGCAAATGTCATTTTTGGGCATAAATATGGGCTCTGGGGCAATTTGTTCGAAATATAAGTCCCAAAAATGTTGTTCTAGGCTATCTTTGGGTATTTCAAAGCCTCCCCTGGATCCGTGTCTGCGTCCAGAATCCTAGCTATTGCCTCAATCTTATCTGCCAATATTTATGTCATGTACAGCCTCATGCGTAAAGAAGTTTTATTATGCGTACAACGATTTGAATTTGAGGAATGTTCCAGCAATTTTTAATGGATATTTTCTCGCTTTAAAACTCTTTGCGAAATAAATGTTATCATTTTGATTCGGGATTGTACACAAAGGATGTCCCACGCTGATGGGGGAAAGGAGGAGGGGGAGTGGTTTTTGATATTGTGACAGTTTGTGAGTAGGGGGAGAGAGCGGGTAAAAAGAAGTGTTACATCACGCATTTTTATATGGATATGATTATGAAAAGTATCTTGACATGTGAAAAAAGGGAGGGTTAAAGGATAAGGTGAAGTGTGATACTTAGTGACAAAAGGAGTGGAAGGGGGTTGAAAATGTTGATAATAAGTGTGACATCATTTATGGACAACCACTTTGCGGTCATCCACAAATGATATCTGGCTCTGAGTGTGGGAGAGGGGGTTGATAAAACTGCGAATTTGATATAAGGGATTTAGAAGAGGGGGGGTAACACGAAGTGTGACTTCATTATTTTGGTTGAAAGAGAAAGAAATTTTTACATAAAAATATGTTTGACATCTGACGAGGAGGGGAGGGCGAAAGGTGGAGTACAACATTTTGTGATAAAGAGGGATGTGGTCAAATATGTTGAAGAAAAGTGTGATATCGTTTATGGATAGCCTCATTTGGGAGTACATGTACCATGCATCTACCAGATAGGGGCTATCCACTAATGATGTCACATTTTGCGGGGTGTTTGTGAAATTGTGATAGTTTGTGACAAGGAGATGGTTGGAGATTGCATGTGTGACATCACGCATTTATTTTATATCTTTATGAAAAATAGTGACATGTGACAAAGAAGGGGGGGTGAGAGGGTTATAAATGTTCAAAAAAAATTGACATCATTAATGAACAACCCCTTAGTTGCCTGCACTGCTCGTTACTTACACTGTCGGAGGAATATTTGTGATCCCACCCACACTCGGGGTAAACTTAACATTTTTAACAGCTGGAAATTGAAGTGATATAGAAGCGAAAGATGTATATGATGTTTTGTTTAAACGGGAAAATATATGAATTAATTTCATAGAAGAGAGACTTTATGAAACGATTTTCCTATTGCTTTTCAGAAGCAACAAATGATATTTTAATATGATTCAATTTATAGCCTTCGCCAAGCTGCCTGATACGAACATTATTTTTCTCTTGTTTAACAAGTTAATAACAAGTTGCAATAAAGATTAAAGATCTTCAAGTACAATGGTACATCATACTGGAATGTACCATAAGGTTTACACCATAATTGAGATAAAAAAAGTGAAATTGAGCAATATGCTAAATGAAAACAAGGTGTATAGTTCAGTTTGCGTCTCTCGATGAATTCCAAAGACTTCAAAACAAATTATAAAGAAAATTATTTCGGGATGATGGCGATTTACTATTTCGTTCACAAGCTTTTCCTTATTTATACATAACAAAAATTTCGATTTCCCGGTATTCCGAAAATGTTTCTATTAAATGATACTTGACGCTTAATTAGGAATAGTTGATACATTAATAAGTGATACAATAAGTTTTCAAATCGATAAAGAATTTTGATGACATTAGAAAAAGTTTTTTTTTTTTTCGAAAAAGAAAGAAGAGAGATAAAGGAGAAAAAATAAGTGGGAAAGAAAACGAAAAAGAAGAAAAAGGGGAAAAAAACCTCATTCTAATTTGGATTATATTACAAAAGACATTAAATTATAAAAGAAATTCAGCGCTTAGATTTTGCAGAAAAAATATTGTAATGAAATGAAAAAGGAGCAATTATTCAACAGTAGATAACGCAAAAAATATAGATATTTGAAATCAATGAAATTACCGACCTGCTAGTTAAAGAAAAATAATAATAACAAGTTTTTAACGAATGTACAAGTTTTTAAAATTTTTTTTGTTGCCCGTTTTCAGTAAAAGACCATAGCCATATAAGTGCCCGGTAAAGAAGAATAACAAAAGTAGACATGACTCAACGATAATACTGCTGTCTAAAGTCTAGTAGAAGCACAGGCGTCCCTCGTATAACACGATACTTCTATAATTCCGTTTCGATATTATACGGTACAAAACTTGAATCTAATGTTACACGGTTTTAATGTAACACGAATTTTAAACGGTGTAATTTCATTTTTGTTTAAAATTGTTTAAAAAAATATGATTATAACTCTAATAAGTTTTTATGAAACTTATGCTAAGGGTCCGTCTCTAAATCGAAAGTTCGGTTTCCCCGTAAAACACTTAACTTTTAACTTTTAAATACTTTATTTTTCTCATTGGTATTCTAAAAACAAAAAGATGAAAATTATTTTGTTTCCATTGCCTTGTAAGAAAACAATATTAGGATTAGACATATGCTAAATTTGGCAAACGATAAACAAAAAATGTAGTAGAAACAAGATATATATATATATATATATATATATATATATATATATATATATATATATATATATATATATATATATATAGTAAGTCCGGCGATCTTGCCCCACCTAAGCAGAAACTTTTTAAATATAAAATGTATAAATGTGTATAAATCGATTATTGAACATAATATTTGAACGCTAGTTAATTAACCAAAAGTTCTTAAAAGTAAAATCTTAGATCAAGCGTTAAAAAATGTCACTCTTACCTTTCACTTTGCTCTGAAGCTGTAATGACCTTTGAAAAATCTCTGAAAATGGCTTTAGTATATGCGTGTAACATTTTTATACACAAATACCATTGAAAAAGTTGACACAGGCGCACTCTGTTGTTACAATCGTGAAATACAGTTACTGGGGCAATTTATCAAATGGGGCAAGATCGCCGGACTTACTCTCTCTCTCTCTCTCTTTCTATATATTATATATATATAAATTAATTTGAATTTTGACATCTTGAATTCAAATTATGTTTTTCGCAATCACGAGTGTGTGTGTATGTAGGCGTGTGTGTTTGTGTCTGCGTGCAGTCGTGTGTGTATATATGTGTGTGTGTTTGTATGTATGCGTATTTGTGTAGGATATAAACGCAACCTGAAGACAGTATTCTCTGGAGGAGCAGCATCGGGAGGGACCGGTCGACGGTGGTGCTGCAGAGGAAGGCGGGAGGAAAATAAAATATAGGAACGTCATACCATCAAGTGAGAACAATAAGCAATTGTGATTGCTCAGTAAAATAAAGTGAATAATTCTATTTATTTTATTTTATATTTTGCTTCGTTGTTATTGCTCAGACGAACTTTATTACTACAAAAAAAGCTTAGACTTGTTTTCTGACAGAAGGCGTTTTGTTCCTAGTAAAGAAAGTTGATAAAGTTTTTTCTTGCTGTGCATAAAACAACTCTAAATGTTCTATTGAGACGAAATTTCAGCTATTAAAAAATTTGCATCTTAAGACTTGGTTTCGATATAACGCGGTAGAAATTCCTTGGTTCACATTATTTCGAAGTCTGGTAAAACACGGTTACACGGAACACTGTTTCGATACGACACGGTACCTATTGAAATGATTTATAATGTTTACATGAATAATTGGCTTCAAAAATAAGTAAAAAAACTATTTACAAAAAAGTATCGTATAATACGGTTTTGATACTACACGGAACGAATTAACCGTGTTATACAAGGGATGCTTGCATATCTAAAAATGTTCATTTTTAAAAAAAAATTCTCTAAATTGTGAAATTCTTTTCATGTTATTCTAAAAGATAACACAAAGATGACAAAAATAGCAGCAGCTATATATATTTATGGAGGATCTTACTGCTTTCATTATCTCCTGTTTTATGAGTTCCGTATATGTAACAGAATTATTCTTTGCTGTTTAAAACATTTTCCCTGCTGCTTACAAGCAATGCAGCTAAAATTTCGCAACAGAATGTTTCTGTAAGCGGGATTTTTGCATACGTTTTCAAAGGAAGTACAATGTTCTTTCGAATAAGTAATATTTATAAATTTTGAGCTATTCTCTGGCCATTGCTAAGTAAAATATTATAGTACTACTCCTTATAAATCAAAGTGCCTAAGGTAACACAAAGTTGAATATTTCACAATCAGAAAAGTCTTTTGCATTTTCCCCTTTTCAGCTGCAATAACGAAGTTTCTCCCAGGGCTTTGTGTTCTTTCTCTTTACGCAAATACTAAAGCGCCCCCTTCCTTCATATAGTGCCGGAGGAACTATTTTTCGTCCGGGCAAAATAGGATTAACATCGCAACTAGGCTTTAGACTTGATTTTTCACTATTCGGACCGAAATTTTCGAGACGTACGGAAAGCGTAGAAAAATAGTTCCATTGATTTCTTTTTATCTCCTATAGTGGAATAAGATTTCGGAGGATAATCTCGCAGGAGCCGGGCTTGCTGTCTTATAAATATTTTGCTGAAGCGGCCAATGAAATCTAAGAAATCGCAATCGATTTTAAACAGAAAATATGAGAGGTAGAAGTGAGGGAGTGTTTGGGAAAAATTTGGGCAACCAGATTTGACCCCGTTATTGGAATTCGAAATTTCAGCATTTCGGAATCATCGATTTGTTTTCTGCTGTTATCTGCCATTTGGGGCTTGGATTCGCCGAAGAGGAACTCTCTGCTTGTTTATCTTACTTTGTAGGTAATCGTATTGCTGCTGATTATATTTGAGAATAGCGTGGAAGTTTATGAATTTGAAATTGCCTCATCTACTATACAGGTTCTTATTAAATCGTTCTTTTTCCTCGGGCAAAGTTGATGTAACAAGATGCGATTGAACAAAAATTGGATTCAGAAATTTGAGCCACAGGTTAATTATGATTTTCAATGAAATATATATATATATATATATATATATATATTAAGCTTCATTATTTCCTACAATCTTTCTTATATATAGGCAAATTGGATTCTTTTTCAGCAATAAAACCAGTTAAGCTTTTTTTTTTGTGTAATGTTAAGGATGTCATACTTTTGAATTTCTAAATAAAAATAACGAATTGTGTATGTTTTTTCTCTCTCATCGTTATTCATTTTATTATTTTAAATAAAAACAATATTTATCCTAATTGAACAATTATCTATAACTTGAAGCACAGCAACTGTGGTGATCATGTACGCTCATGAAATTATTTTCAAACGGCGATTTGTAATGTTACACTTTTGAGTTTCTAAAATAAAATTATAAATTTTTGTAATTTTTTCAACATAATTTATTTTAATATTTTGGAAAATTTACTTCTTATTGAACGATTAGCAAGAGTTTGAAGGATAATCACTGTAGGGATCAGGGTTATCTTTCAGACCCATGAAACTTTTTCAAAGGCAAGGAAAATCTTTTTTTAAAGATTTAATAATCTCGACTTCTAAATAAATTGTATCCTAAAACGGCTTATAAGCTTATAAGCTAATTAACGGCTTATAAGCTAATTAAAAATGAATAGCAACTAGCTTTTCAAGAAATTATTCATTATTTCAATTTTATTAATTTATCTTTTAAAAACACAGCAGAATTTCTAGAAAAGGGTGATTTCACGTGATTGCTTCCCTTGCGAACTCCCATGAAAATTGCCAAATTATTACTGAACGAAGTTTACTGTCACTATATTTATTTATAAGGCGCAATAAATAATCAATAGGGAAAAGCAGAGTAATAAGACATGCAATATTTTAAAGAGATTGTATAAAATTATAACTTTAATGATCCTCTGATTTTTTACTAACATTATCTCATTAAAACTTAATTATTTAAAAAAAAATGATTGCATGAATTCCAAAAAATTTGGAAATAGAAATGTTTAGAAATACCTCTTATTTCTCCTCAAGTTATATTAAGAGATAAGATTTCTTATTACCTTTGCAAATTATTATAAAATCAAATGGAAGGAAATCAGTCATCTAGAGGCAAAACTGAATGCTCCCCAATATTTGTGATGAAATTATTTACAGCATTTCTAAAAATAATCAAATTTAAAAATTTGTTATTTCAAATCTTTTGCTTTTTATTTTTAGGTATTTTTTAATAAATTTTACCTTTCTATTTTATAGTATTTAAGTGACCTTCAGATAAGGACGTTACACTATTAAAAAAGTTTTTTTTTTTTTCAAATCCTCCAGACTCAAACGAACACAATTCTAAATCGAAGAAATACAAAACACCGCAAAATAATCATACAAAAATACAACTAATAGTAACGACAGCAGTAAGGAACTAAATTAAACGGTTAAACAAAATAGAAGTTCTCTAGCCTTCCAATAACTGGAGTAGATAGAATTTTTCCTTCAAGGCTGGGTAGAGAAGGTGGTCAGTCATCAGAGCGTCACAGCCACAGAGGGGGCAAGCAGGGATGTAGACAATTCGAAAACGATAAAGGTGAGCATAGAGACAATCGTGCATGGCAGTCAATCGAAATTATTAAAAAAGTTAATGAACAAAAATTTATAATTTTTTTCAAAAAGCAACTCTAAATACTGATGACGGGTACTCGGGGAAGACTAGCAAAAAAATAACTAAAAACAAGAGTGTTTGATATCTACCTGACTTGTAACGCGTAAATTATACCTATTTTAACCCTTCTATACTTATTTAAAACCAAATTTTAATACATATCTGCAACTGCGACAAATACAGTGAATTTCCGTTACAACGAATACCAATACAATCAAATATCCATTTGAACAAAATACATTTTCAGTCCCGATTTAATTTAAATTACACTTCTTGAGTTCCATTACAATGAACGAAATTTGTGATCCCTTGAGGTTCGTTGCCGGAGGATATCACTTTATATTCACTAAACGTTTTACTATAAAAATGTATTATTCCTATTAATCCATAAAATATCACTTTCACTTTAAGTTTCTCTTTACTTTAACAGACTAATTGAGAATAACCGCTTATTATGTGAGTATAGGGTAGTAAGAGACGACATTAAAGATTAAAAATGGATTAAGGTCCACTCCAAGGGAAATCAAACATTTTGTCCTGCAGGTGACAGCTGTATATTTAATTCCAAAAGTACTATTCAAAATGTGTAGAAAAAAAAATTTTACAGAAAAAAACACATATGTATGTGGAGTTTCTTAGTTGTAATATATTTTTAAAATATGAAATGAAATATATGGAGCTGTAAATGTGAAATACGGAGCTGTAACGAAATCTAGTTGGAAATGAAATATAGAGCTGTAACGTGCGGAAAAAAAATCTGCTTGTTTTGTAATTCTTTATGGTTAGAATAATTTTCAAGGCTTTTTTTTTTCACTCTGTTTATCGAAGTGGTCAACAGGGGTGCCCACAGGGAGGGGGGTGGAATTATGGCGCAAGTTGTGCCATCAAAACTTTTGGGAAAGATTTTTAAATCTTTTTAAACTTTTTTGTTTAAATTTATTTATTGATTTATTTTAAATTTACAATATTTTTTTAATATTTTATATTTAGTTTGTTTATACTTCATTTCACTTATTTATTTAGTTTGTGTGTGTGTGTGTGTGTGTGTGTATGTAATTAGCGTAGCACAGAACTTTTCTAATAAAATAATAATAATAATTAAAATAAATAAAAAATATTAAAAGATATAATTAAAAAAAAAGGTAAAAAATAAAGAAAAGGGGGAGAGGGTTGGGAAAAATGGAGGGGTGGGGGGATTTGCGCTATTGAACTTGGTGGGGATGGGAGGGCACCCCTGGTGGTCAAAATGTTTTTAAATCCATCATAAACCACTTACGTACAAACCACTGGTACTTTATTAAACGCAAATAAATGAGGAATAAATAAATATGAAAAATTGGTGGTAATTAGCAAAATAGATTAAAAGAATTTATAAAAGAAGTTTTTTGAATTGATAAACAAAATTCAATGGTGTCGAACATGATTTGTACTATTTTCGAGAGAATGAACCTTTTACAAAATTGATGTTTCAAAAAGTCTTAAAATTCGATTTTTTTTCTCTGAGAAAAAAATGCAACGACCCGAATGTAAAAACAGCATTAAAATCTGATATCTTGAGAGAAGCCTTAAACGCATAGTTTGAAAATATATCTCCAAGGATCAGATTCAAGAAAAGCATTATGATAATGATTTCCGGAAGCGTTGCATTTTAAATATAGAAATCGCCGAGAAACTTCACATTCATCAGTTTTAGGATATAATATATTTCATCGACAATCTTTTTCCAGTCAATGTATTTCAATCGAATATTTCACCTTTGGGAATAAAACATTTCTCTAACAGATAGTGAAGAAATGAAACGACGTAAGAATTGCTTCCATCTTTCCTTTCCAGTCAGACGATAAGAACAAAATAGGGGAGAGGGGAACGTGGAATAAAATTTGATGAATGAGAGAAACACCTTCAGAAAAGGAGGGAAAAATACTGTGATAATCTGAGTGATCTTTTAAAAAGGAACTCAAATAAATAGGATGAAGTTGACGATATATCTCGTTACGTAGGCGATGATATTTCTTTTCACGGTGAAAAGGGCTTTGTTCAAAGAAATTGTTTCTCACAATTTAATCTATTCTGGTTTGAAACAGAATTATTATTCAGCTTATATTTTTAAACGGATATCGCTGTGAGTCAAGGATCCAATGTTGCTGTGAATCACAATTTTTAGAAGTCGATATATTTACAGACAAACTGTGTATATATATATATATATATATATATATATATATATATATATATATATATATATATATATATATATATATATATATATATATATATATATATAATGTTACGGTAAATGTGTTAAATTGTAGTTGTATGTAATTACTGGTGATTATACACAATCACCAATAAACTTGGTAAATGTGATCAATATTTATCACTTTTACCGGTTTATTTATACAATCCCCGACTCGTGATGGGGAATGTAATAAATTTAAATAATTCTGTTGAGTAACGAGGGTTTCATTCCAAAAAAGTAATATTTTCAACACTGAAAATTACTTTTACAATTAGAACAAGGTTTGATTTCTATCAAAGCTTACAAAAATATTTCAATCATTAGAAATTAATAAAATTGATGTTGCTTTATTTTACTTAAATTAAGTATATTAGAACAAACAAATTGGATGATGTATCATAAATAATGTAATCGGAAGCGTCACTACGGGAGGGGACGGAGGGAGCCGTCCACCCCAGATTACACCTTTCTGGGGAGGGTTCATTGAGGGCTCAAACTCAAAATAGTCAGTTTATAAAAAATACAAATATTCCAATTCTGATAAGTTTCCCCAAATAAATCTTAAATTGCTCCTTTTATCGAATTTTAAAGAAAATTCGTTACAATATTGTGGGGGCAATGCTTTCATAATTATACTTGTCTTTTAATGTAAATTTTCGATTTACCACATAAATTGAAATTTATTTCTGACAATTGTTTGAGCTTCATGTTTGCAAAAACAATCACCACTTTGTTTTGGAGTGGGTTGGGGGGACTTCAAATTACCCACCCGGATGACATAATCACCACTAAACCAATTAAAAATGATCAAATTTATTGTTTTTTTCCTTAAACTTGTAATGGAGAATGTAATAAATTCGGATATTTTTTCCCGAATAAGGTCTAAATTCCAAAGAAGAAAGTATTTTTTTTTTAATTTCTTTGAAAATGTGTAGTTAAGAATTAGAAAAAACGTCATGAAGGCTGTTAAAGCTTAAAAGCTTAAAATAATATTTCAAACTAAATAAATAATTGAATAAAAGTAACTCTTTTACTTAATTTTCATTAGATATTTTATGAAACACACTTTATATACGCATAATATATATTGTAAATTATATTGAAAAATATAAACTTCTGTGGTAGTATTACCAAATATTTGGTATTACTTATGCTCCCTCTTTAGGGCTCGTTTAATCTTTTTATTTCGCCACCATAGCCGACTGATAAGTGTTCTTCATGATAAACAACATTTCTTCAAAGTACACGTAAAATCTAACATGCAGCTGCCTTACTTACGGGATAGATTATTTTTTCAACATTGACAAAACTTTCATTACGTCATATCTTTTTAGTCTATGAAACTTTTCCTATTTTTCCACTATTTTTTTCCACTAATTTTGTTTTTACTATAATTCACGTTCATATACAAATCGTTACATTTTTCTTTCGTCAACAAAAAGCTTTTTTGAGCTCATAACATTTACTAAAAGTTTAAATTGAAAGCAGCCATGGCGAAAAAAAGGTCGTGAAAACAAGTGCATCTGACATATAGCCCTCGTCGCGCAGAGATACTATACGTAGTAGAAAAAGTCAGGTAGATGCGCAAACTGAACGAATTTTGACCATGTATCGACTTTTATTACATTCCCCATTACGAGTCAGGGATTGAATAAATTAACCGGTTTGTTCGATAAATATAGCTAAATATTCAATGATTTATCACATTTACCAATTTTAGTGGGGATTGTGAACAATCACCGGGGATTATATAAAATCACCGGATTTATCACATTAACGTAACATATATATAGTTCGTCTGTATATGGACAGATATATGGGCACTGGAAACTTTCTTTCCCCATTTATAAAAATTAAAAAAAGAACTTTACCCATCAAGAAAGTTCAAATTCTAATTAATTTAAACAGAAAAATGCTAAAATGTCTTTTTCGAACAATAAATGTTTGGTAAAAAATGAAATTAATAATTTAGGGAACATTAAATCCATCTTTTTTGGCTCTTGTCGAACCTGACGCTCCAGACGATCACCCGCCCCTCTCGCCGGCTCTTTCTTGGGTACTTTATACTTCTTTTGACAACTTTCAGAAAAATTTAAGTAAATTATCACTGCTTCAGTAATAATATTTTTTTACTTTTTTGGAAGTTCGTTTAATATTCTGTTTTTTTTTTCACTATGGTCTACTGAAAATGTGCCAATAAATTACGGTAAGCATTTCTTCAAAATGCACATGAAATCTAACATTGGAGTTGCCTTTACTTTACGGTATAGATACAGTGGCTCCCAAAAGTGTTCGTACACCTTGAAATTTTGTAGTAAAACCAAAATAACGCAAAACTGAATTCGAATATGAAGTTCAATTTTTTTTCACACCATTCCTGTGCCATTCTAAATACAACCCAGTAGTTTTTTCAAAATACTGCCAGATTTTATTTTTGAAATTTGTCAAGAAACGAAGACACAGAGAAAAAATACGCCACAAAAGTCATCGTGCACTGAAATAGTTTCGAATAAATTCATGATTAAAATTATAATATGTGGTTTTTTTATTATTTTTGCATTGTAATGACACTGTAAAGTCATTTGCCTTTAAATTTTTGTTTATTTATTCCCTAATATTCTGTTTATTATTTTTAAATGGCAGGTATGCGTAGAAAACAAACACGATTCGAAATTTGATTTTTTTTCCCTCACAGTAGCCATAAATACCATTCTATAGTGAAGGGCTTGACAAAATGCTTTAAAGACAAGAATCGGATCGAAAACAAAATAAGGAAAGGTCAACTGGTAAAGTTAACAAACCGTGATAGGAGGTTTACAGTTAAAATAATTATGAAAAATACGCATTTAAGTGCTGAAAAAGTTTCTGCAGAATTGAATGAAACATTTTACGTTTAATTTTCACTTAAAATTGTTCGCCAAGTTCTCTGATTAGCTTTATTAAAGGGGGCTTCTTCCGGCAGAAATTTTCTTGTTCGTGCGAAAAACAGAAAGCTTGCGCTTTCCGTCGTAAAACGTAAAATCATAAACGTACATCATCAAACGTAAATTATAAATAAGCTCAAAACGTCTTGGATCAACGATAAAATAAATTAAATATTTTGGGTTAAATTGTTGTATAATTGTCAATAGAAGAAAAAATGAGGAATTCAATCTTAAGAACTTAGTTGGATCAGTTAATCAGGACGGTGAAGGTGTTCTTGAGTGAGGGTGCATAACAGCATCAGAACTTTTAAATTTGAAACTTTTTGATGAATTAATGAATCATGCTGTTCATTTAAATATTTTAAAAAACAATTTTAAACTATTAGCCCAAAATTTGGTAATCGGAAACTACTTTGTTTTTTATCATGGTAACGATAAGAAATACACGTTTGCGTTTGGTGCTTCAAAAATTGTCCTTAAACTTAGAAATATCTCATCAATCCCCAGATTTAAACTTAATGGAACATATTTGGAGATATCTGGTGGCTAGATTACGAAAATACACCATTGAAACGAAAAGCGAACTAGAAACAGTAATACTCGAAGTGCGGCTGAACACTTACTCAGAAATTGCATAAAAAAAAGAAAGAAAAAACAATGAAATATATTCCCAGACGTTTAAAAGCTGTTGTTGATACCGAATGATATTCTACTAAATAATAATTTTGTAAAAGGTTAGATTATTTAGTAATTTTTTGACATTTTTTCCAAGTGTACGAAGACTTTTGTGAGATAAAATTTCCGGCATGTTTTGGTTTTTGATTTTTAAAAAAATTAAGTTTTAATGTTTTATTAAAAAATTTCGTGTAGTTTTGTGAAAAATAGATCGTGGATCTTATAATTAAATACCTATTCCGAAATATTAATTCTAGCCAGTGCATAGGGTCATTTCATTGAAAGTCATAGGTGTACGAACACTTTTGGGAGTCACTGTAGTTTTACAACATTGTCGATCTTCGTTGCGTGATATCTTTTTAGACCGTGATAATTTTTTTGTTTTATCCTTCAAGTTGTGTTTTTACTGTTATTAGCTTTTATTAACAATTCATATTTTTCTTTCGTTAGAAAACAGTCGCTTATTTTTTTCGAGTTCACACCATCAGCTAACTTGGAATTGAAACACTGAAGCAAACATATCTTGACCATTATTATAAACTCTATAATGGCTTTCATTTTACACAAATTTAAACAGCATACTGTAGTGTAAGTCTGCTTGGGGAAAATGCATTGGATTCTTATTTCTTTATCCACACTAGCTAATGATTAAAAAAAAAAAAAATAATAATAAAAACCATGCTATGATGTAAAAAATATGATTTTTTACATTTAGCCTTTCGGAATACCACCTTTTTTATCCTCTAATTAAATTCGTTTTTTATATTTATTACTGTGTTCTTTCCCTCATAGTACCACTGGCGAGGCTAATTTAATTTTCAATTACGTGTAAACGTTGCCGTAATTTTTCTTGACATTTCGTATTATGTAATTAATAGTTTTGTTCAATATATCTTTGCATTACATTTCCAGTATCATTTTTGGCAAGTAGTTGTAATTCTACTCCCATTTACCCTCAAAGGAGTAAATGGAGCTTGAATTATTTCCAACGCTTCCATGTAACATTGAGAAAGTTTACTCTCAGAAAAATAAAACGAAAGAGAATGGCTTTGACAATCGAAAAACGCTCCTGGGGGAGGGGGGAGGGGCATCGGGCGATAATCTTCACTATTTCTCCCAAAGGGCTAAAAATACAAATGATGAAATGTACAACATTTCTCGTTATGCATAAAACCATTTTTCTTTGGATGCGAGGTGTATGGGAGGGATTTCTCAGTGCGTCACTAATGTATCCCTTTCCAATTCTTTGCTTATAGCATCATTTGATTACGGTGATGACTTTCGAAAAAGATATTGATGTTAGTGCTTTACATTCTTGACTTCTTTATTTTGAACTTTGTGCCGTGTGATATTTTCAGAAATATTTTTAATTCTTCCTCTGTACTTTACGTATTAAAAATTGCAGTGGTGCATGTCCGTGCGTTTGTGTGATATGGGATTGTAATGAGAACTGCGTATTATAAAAGTTAACATCCCTCACAAATCATAATAAATTCTTAACTTCGTCAAAAACCACCGATCTAATATATATACTTCATATTTTCCAAAAAAAGTGAAAATTTATCGACGTAAAAAACGACCAAATGAAATATAACTCAATGAAATGAATTATCAAGAATCAGTTTCTTGATAATTTATATTTTTATTGAACATTTTTGTACTGTTTTTGTGTTTAGAAGCTTAGTGCTGTGACTATAGTACATATTTGGCGAAACAAAATTAACGGTATTCCTCAGGGCTCTAAATTTTCTTCTGTATCAGCAAGAATGTTCTTGCACTCATATTTTTTCCAGTGATTCAAAGCATTTATCCACCTGATTTACATCTTATCCAGACAATTGTTAATAGCAGCCAAACCGAGGTTTTTGATTTTAATATCTGTCTTTCTAAAAATGCTGTTCTTATTGATCTTTTTGATAAAACACTTTCTTTTGAATTCCACCTTAATCGACTGATTTCATGAAATTTAAAAATCGCCATTAAAGTTTTCGCAATACACTAATTAATGAAATCGGTACAATAAAACTGCTTGCAACAAAAAATAGTTTGCTTATAAAAAACTTTAATTTACTAAAAACTGCTTTAGATAATAATAATGGCCCTTCTTCTTTTAATTAATGCTACATAAGCCAAGTAGGGAATTGCCTAGAAGGAAGTATAGCGCAACTGTATTACTGCAGAAAGGTCACCTAAACTGTAAGTCTGATGGAATCTATCCTGAAAATATCTATTGTAGTTTTTGTTTTTGTGCTATCTTGCTTTTCCTAGTTTAATATATTTTTCTTTTTTCAATATTATGTCATTACGTTGTCACGATAATTCAAAAAAGAGAAACAGAGAGCTTTTATTTACAATTTCATGAACTTTTTATTTGATTTATCATTAAAGAAAGTTAACTTCCCAACTCATTTATTCTATCGCATTTTTGACAAAGAAAACACTTGGGAATATTTATCAAAGCTACGCTGGGATAAGGGAAGCTTCGCCTTCTGGTTTCCCTTCTGCTCCCAGAAACAAGTGCAAAAACAAATTTTTATACATAAATGGCTACTTCTGTGTGTGTGTGTATGTATGTATGTCCGGTATAATCTTCAAAACTACTGCTTCGATTTTAACAATTTTTCACCATAGATAGCTACATTATCAGGGGGCAACTTAGGCTATAATTTATTCCTAAAAAACTTAGTTTAAAAACGTTATTATGGGAAACAGTAAATGTCATGCAATTTCCCCATTAAATGATTAAATATAAAACCCATTGTTACGAAAATTCGTTGCCTTACAACAGCAATATTAAAAGTAATCATAATGAAAATTTTGAATCAAGGCTTCTCCGAAGCAAACATGAGTTCATTCAAATGAAGTCATTCAAACATTTGGAAGCTCTATGTTTTGCACACTTAGGGAAACATAGTAGAGAACTTGTTTTATTTTCTTTTTCTGTGTGTGTACTATTTAATTAAATAAAGCACGCAGTTTTTTTAGTAATCTTTGTTTTTGTTAGTTCATATTTTAGAAATTCTTCAAATTTTTATATGCTTCAATTCGTGCTTTCGTTTCTAAATGAATACTCGTTCGTTCTTTATTCTTACTGCTATTTTACTTTTATGGGTAAGGAAGAAGCTCGATTTTTAATCACGTCAAAGTGGTGTGTTTTGAGTTCTTTCAGTTAAAACAGAAAACGAAAGAAAGTAGCGATTGTTTCTCACAATTAATACTGACCCAGGCAACGCCGAGTATTTTTGCTAGTAACGAATAAATACGTTTGTGCTTGAAAATTAAATGAATGATTTACTAACATTTTAATGCACAAAAATTGCAATTTTTTCAATTCTGTGCATTAAAACGTTGATAATTCATTCATTTAAAGTTCAAAAACGTTTCTTACCAGTTACCTACTATGTGCACGGTACGATTTATGCAGTAAAATCATGCTCCTTTCACATGCATCCACGAAGAATGTATCGAAGCACTCACCTGCATACTTAAATTCGAAGATTTTGATTTTTAGACGAATTCATACGTGCTCAAGATATGGCAGTTCAAAACAACAAATCCATTTTGAAGCAGTGTTTTAAAGGTAAATGTAGCTTTCGATTCGTTCAATATTTCAAACATATCGGGTCAATATATACTTTTTAAATCAATGCATCATTTGTCTTCTTTTTATAAATCGGAGAATCTTTTGTTATCTGAATGATGTACAATACATATACATATCTAAACTCAAGAAAAATACTATAATTTGTCATATAAGTAAATACTGAATTTAAAAAGTTATATTTTATCAATATAGTGTTATAGAAAGCAAAATGGATCTTTTTATGATTAAAAATGAGTACAAACAATTTAAGGCTAGAATTCTGGAGGACTTGCTGTCGTATTTTGCATTTAATGAATGTATGCATGTTAACTGTTTCCTCAGATTGCAAACTAAACATACGTATGTCTCTAATTACAAAAAAAAAAAAAAAAGTTCAAAATGCAAAGAAAACTTCATCGCTTTAAATACTGCTATTTATCAGAATGATTTTTAAAATTCTTTTTCATGTTATAAAAAGGCATAAATGTACTACAACGTCTTTCATAGCATTTTAAGATTAAATAAACTCTTCATACAAATTTTTAAAAAAAACCGTCTGATTGAGAACTACTTAAACTCTAAAGAAAAAAAAGGTATTCTCTCTCTCTCTCTCTCTCTTTTCATAGCTCTTCCAGTAAAATAGTTTTTTCTAGAAAATTTACTTTAAAAAAGTATTTTTATAAGTTATATTTTGTTTCGAAATCTCAAAAAGCAATCAGTGCATTTAACGCTTTTATTTAAATACTAGTGGTACCCGCACGGCTTTGCCCGTAATAGAAAAATTAAAAGGTCTTTTGGTTCGCCTGTACATTTACAAATGATGTGTGGTGAATTTTCTCACCAATTGGCTTGTACCCATGTTAGGTTCTAAGTTATGATAATTTTGTATCTCTCCAATTGACTTGTGCCCATGTTACGGTTCCACGTTATGATAATTTCGTAATTTACTCGTCCATCTTATGATATTTTTGTTCTTAAAATTGAAATAAAAAAAGAACCACATCGAATTTTTGAAAAATCGCTTCAAGGTGCACACCCCCATGCTACAAACTAACTTTGTGTCAAATTTCATGAAAATCGGCCGAACGGTCTAGGCGCTATGCGCGTCACAGAGATCCAGACATCCAGACATCCTCCGGACAGAGAGACTTTCAGCTTTATTATTAGTAAAGATAAAGACTAGTGGTTCTCGCACGGCTTTGCCCGTAATCGAAAAATTAAAAGGTCTTTTGGTTCGCCTGTATATTTACAAATAATGTGTGGTGAATTTTCTCGCCAATTGGCTTGTATCCATGTAACGGTTCCACGTTATGATAATTTCGTATCTCGCCAATTGGCTTGTGGCCATGTTACGGTTCCACGTTATGATAAATTCGTATCTCGCCAATTGGCTTGTGCCCATGTTACGGTTCCACGTTATGATAATTTCGTAATTTGCTCGTTCATATTATGATAATTTTGTTCTTAAAATTCGAATAGAAAAAGAACCACATCGAATTTTCGAAAAATCGCTTCGAGGTGCACACCTCCATGCTACAAACTAACTTTGAGCCAAATTTCATGAAATTCGACCGAACGGTCTTGGCACTATGCGCGTCACAGAGATTCTGACAGACAGAGATCCGGACAGAGAGACTTTCAGCTTTGTTATTAGTAAAGATAAGGACAATTTTTAACAAAATAAAACAACACATAAATAAAATAAAACAAAAGTTTCAAAATAATTTTGTCAAACCAGTCATATCACTTCGTTCAACGTAACATTTTTAAAAGAGATGAAAAAGTAACATGTATTTTAAATGGTTCCATAAAATGCATTTCATTATTTGGCAATAGCCACATTTTTAGCATTATTTAACGCAATGAAACATTCATAAACGCCGCAATTAAAGAAATGTCCTTATCCAATATCAGTAATTTTATTCCCACTCCTTTTCCACACATATTACTCTAATGACTTCATAAAATATTTCAATTGAAAATTAAACCTCCACTTCCCATCACACCACGCTTAAATTGCATTAAAAAGAAATAAATACTTTTGAATATTTCCATTTAAGCACGCCCCGCATTCAATTTCTAAGCGCATTTCCAAATATATACTTTCCCGCAAAAAGTATAATCTCCACAATCACTTTAGATGATTCGAATTTAGTCCCATTTCTATTATTAATGAGAATGTTATTAGACTAATGGCTTAAATACACTAAAGTATTTGTCTTTTCTCAATTTAATTTTCATTGCCATAATGGGTTAGGTTCAACTTCACTTTCTCCCTCTGCTAAGCGTCATCTCCGAAGCATTCTACTTGTCTATTAGACTTTTAAAGGATTACAAACGCCCTCTGGTAGCTGAAAATTAGCTGCTTAGTGCGCGGAATAATTAGAACAAATAATTAACGATCTGATCTCTTTAAAAATTTACACTTGGGTTATTTTTTCATTGAGAAATTTAAGAGAATTGATGTTTGCCTTTAGTATTTGAAGTTGGAAAAACTGTTGGGAATAACACATACATGCATATATATATATATATATATATATATATATATATATATATATATATATATATATATATATATATATATATATATATATATATATATATATATATATATATATATATAATTTAAAGTCTCACTCATAGGTAGCACAATGGCAAGTGTACTAAATAACAACAACAAGAAACACAAAAGAATATTAACAATGTAAATTGAAAGCCATGTAAATATGAGAAGTTGAACAATATAAACAATAGAATGGGCAGTAACTGCTACATTATCAAAGAGCTGGAGTGGCATAATATATTAATTTGCAAGTTTCTATACAGGTCGGTAACGTACAAGTCAGCGAGTATTTGCACTTTTATCAAATTGGCAAGAATTAAATTGCTTAATTAAAATATGATATAAATATATATATATATATACATATATATATATATATATATATGAAAAAAATAGTGACACAACTCAAAAGATACCGAAAATGAGATTTTAATTTATAATACTTTTAAAAAAGTGATTTTTTTATATGGTTTAAAGACGCAAGTTGTAGATAACAAAGTTGTCGCTAGGTGGAAACTTCGATTAAAACCTAATTTGACTTAAATTTGAATAAAATTTCTAGGGACCCTATAATGCTAGCACCAACACTGCATGAAATAAACAAAAATAATAGTATTAAAAGTTTTTTAAGGAGCATTACAATAATTAGGAATTGTTATGAATGAAAAAACAATAAATTATAAATCGTAACAATTTAAAAAATGGTCTCTTGAAAAAGTTGCTTTTTTGAGTTGTGTCACCATTTGCTTCAAGCATACTATATATAAATACAATATAGCACTTGGGTCATTCTCATAAAAAAAGTCATTTGAGCTTATCAAGGTTGAAAAAATTAGAGCGGATGAAATCAGATGAAACATTTTATAGAGATAGATATATAAGGGCTTTATTTAAAAAAATATTGATCCTCAAAAATATTCTTTAATAGCATTATAGGTAGGGTAGATCGGGGCACGTTTACGAGGATTTTTTTCAATGAATTTTCTGATTTTTTATGTTTGAACCTAGGACATTTTAGACATTGGGGTTTTATAAAGCAGTTAATGAAGTCAAAATTTGTATATTCAGTTGTTGCTCAGCTTGTGTTTTTAACCGTTAAAAAAAATGTTTTTTGAGTCCAAGTTGGTTGCGTAAATTTGCCTCAAACACGGGACAAGTTTAAGCATCGAGTGGGGCACGTTTCCGGATAATAAAAATAATACCAAGGAGTAAGTGATATAGATATTTAACCAAATTTAAATGTTTTATTTCTCTTAAAACACTTTGAAAATAAGAACATCACAAACAATTAATTGAAAACATTTATCGGCTAAACTAAAATCATTGGGCTTATTGCTAGTTGCACACTAACTATTTAGTCATCTTCTTCATCACTGATAGATTTTACTAACAAAAAAAAAGTATTTCTTTTCGCATACTTGTCATGGGACTTTGTTTTAACATTTAAGGCATTGAACCTCATCTTATCCTTTTTTTTTTTTTTTTTATTGGTAGTGTGCTTTCAAACAGTAGATGCAAGCACAATTATCTACTTCGTAAACAGAATCGTTCTTTAATTTCCTTTTTACAGAGTGCACTAACTTTTTCCCTGTCACATGTTTTAGTTTCATACTTTTTTTTCTGATGTCTTTTATTTCCGCTTCAATAGAAACTTGTAAATTTTAAAGTAATTTCTCCCTTTTTTCTTTTTTTTTGGTTCTGCCCTTTTTTGTAGCTTTTAACTGCTCTTGTCTGAGGGCTTCTTTAATCGGAGTATGAGTTAGGAAAAAAAAGAGGATGCTTACAATCCTTTCCTGGTTCCTAAGCTTTGGTCCTACTTTTTCAAATGGTCTCAGTCGGGATAGTCCACAAGTGACCATGTGGACGGCTTAGTGGGAGAAATACTTGGATTATCGATAACCCTTTTTATTATTTTGAAATCTAACGTGGTTCTGTTAATGTTTTGAACGTAATGTCTGATCATCTTTAAAATGAAGAAAATGTATTACAGGCTGAATAGTGTATAAAGTTAAAGCTGAACAGGCATGAAGACAACACTACATGATTGTAAGCTATATGATACGAATCTGTTACTTAATTAAAAATGAATGGTGATTTTCAAAACTAAATAACCTGAAAATACTAAAGGTTTGAGACAGTACAGAGAGGAAAAAGCGTCTGGGGCCCGTTTAGAAGTAAGACAGAGTAGTAAGATACAGTAAGAGCGTGCGTATAAATTTGCCCCGATGAAAATGCGTAAACGTGTCCCGTCTGCAAGTTTGGATTTATTTTTAATGTGCAACAAAGTTTAATAACTTTTCTGTCTACATAAACACAAGTCTCAAAATAAGGATAAAATTCTGCTATTTTTTATATATTCATTTGTTTTTAACAAAGTATTATTTTTTCACAGTAAGCTTCAAAACATTCAACACAAAATTTACTCGGCTCGATAGGAAACAGATTTTTTCTATCCGCATGCTGAATTGAAACTCGACTGATGCTCAAAAACTTGTGAGAACATTTGCTAGGAAGTAGCATCAATCTGGTATGGCTGTTGGCTCTCCCTTTATGACTCGTTTTGAAAAAAGGTCACTGCGTAAACGTACCCCATGCGTAAACGTCTACCCTACTCTCATTTAAGCGTCACTAGTGAAGGAATGACGCATTCGTTAAATTTTGTCTCTCCCCCCCCCCTAGAAGTTACGCCCAACTGATATTTGAGTTTAATTCATTTAAAAATATTCACAAACGAGAAAGTAACTTTAATATTCAGTTTTCATGCATCATTTTATTTTATTTAACTGTAAAAAGAGATGCGGATGTGAAGGAATGACGGATGCAAAAAACCTTATCTGCTTTCATGCTTTCATATAGATTTCAAGACAAATTTTCAACTTCCAACTACTTTAACACTTTCAGGGGCGGTGGTTGCGCTGTGAAACCACCAATTTACAAAAAAAAAATCTCTCTTTTTTCCGAATTTTTTGAATCAAAATCACTTGAGTCCTTTTCTTTTAAGTTCAATGAACAACATTAGTTTGCAGAATAACAAAACAAAAAAAAATATTTTCCTTTGGCTCAATTTCTTGTTCAAATCATCAAATTCTCAATTTTTCGTTAAACCCAAAAATGGAATTTTTTTTCGGGTTTTAAAATTTTTAATTAGCGCTGAAAGTATGAACCTTTTTTTTCTTCAGTTTACCTGAGGTACTCAATCATATTGCTCTAAAAGATTCAAATTACTTTTTACATGCATAAACATGTTTTTGTTGTTCCCCAAGTGGGGGGTGTGAACAAATGGGAACACCACCCCCTGCGAAAAAAATCCCCCAAAATATTTTTTCGAACTGAAAAATCAAATAAACCTGCTTATAGTGTTTTTTCTTCTGGTTTCTCAAAAATTAACGACGCGCGCCTGAAAGGCTGTTAAGCTGCAATATGTTCTTGGTTACCAGCTGTAAATTACTAAGTTTTTTGTTACAAAAATATTTCGTTGCGATTCTGAGAAGGAAATTGATTATTGTGAGGTAATAATACTACTCGCCGCTGAGGACAAACTTAAAATTAATTGTGCGAACTAATTTTTAATGAAAATTTAATTTTACATGACTTTTTAGCTTAAATTTATCAATATTTGGCAATAAAAAATACAAAAGTGTAAACGTGTTGTTTTTTTGCTTTGAAATGATTTTTGTTTATTTATTATTAAAGTGGTACCCGCACGGCTTTGCCCGTAGTAGAAAATTAAAAGGTCATTTGGTTCGCCTCTATATTTACAAATAACGGATAATGAATTTCCCGCCAATTCGCTATGTTAAATGGCTCGCCCATGTTACTGTTCCACGTTATGAGAATTTCGTAATTTACTATTCCACGTTGGGATAATTTGCTGAGAAAAGTTCTTAAAATTGGAATAAAAAAAGAACAAAATCGAATTTTCGAAAAATCGCTTCGAGGTGCACACCCCCAAGCTACAAACTAACTTTATGCGAAATTTCATGAAAATCGGCCGAACGGTCTAGGCGCTATTTGCGTCACAGAAATCCAGATATCCAGACATCCAGACAGAGATCCGGACATTCAGCTTTATTATTAGTAAAGATATTAAGGTATATAAATTAAAGGTATATAAAATAAAATATAGAAACTTCAATTATCTTGTTAAACTCTATTTCAAAAGGTATTTAAACCTCTAAAAATATGTATGAGTCATAAAATTATAACAAGGACATGAAAATTACCGTTTTTTGTTAAAATGACAAATTAGTAATCCATCCATTAAAAACCTTTTTTTGTTTGTTCTAATTAATATCAAACTACTAATTATCGCTGCTACTTTATGATATAATGAGGTTGTGAATTATGTGTTAAGTTTTTCATTTACTTTAATGATTCCATTTTAAAATATGAGAAATTCCCTTTCCTTCGATCTAAAGCAGTAACCATGATAATCGAATGCAATTCTTCTTTGCAAAATCTTGTCGATGGGATTGAATCTTTTGCTACTGTTTTCAAAATAACTCCAACTTCTGAAACACTTTTTTATGTTGGGGGAGAAGGGGATGAACCTTCATATTTTCATGGTATTAAAATATCGTGTGCACTGACTTGGGTACAAATATTGTTACAAATGAATTGTAACAATTTCGAAAAAAAAAGGCATTTTCTTAAAAACAGCAAAATAACTTCTTTTTGTCTAATCACTCTTCCGATAGCTAATTTGTCTCAAATTTTCCCCCGATGTATATTTTAAGAAAATAACTTCATTTATTTGATACTTTTATATGTATAATTTTTAAGTGTACCTGAAGAATAAAAAGAACAATAAAATATACATTGAAATAGCCATAAGAGAGCTGAAGACATAAAACCTCCTTATTTGAGTTTTTGTGCCTTCAGCATTCCAGACTGATAAGCCCAAAACAGGGGAGAAACTGCAATCTCTGGATGCTGTAAAGGACTGTTCATTAATTTCTTATGAACTCTCTAAGTGCATTGAAATGCAGAGATTTGATAAAAAATGAATCTTTTAATAGTGTCTCAACTTTTACCACACATAATTCCGGCGGCTTGAAGAAAATCTACCTCGGAACTCTAAAGTATATACATGCTGTAAATTCATACCTTAAAATGCTTTCTTAACTAAATAACTCTGTTGTTACTGTAGAAAGTTGAGAAGAGAGACAGCTATGAAATACTCTTTGGTACACAAAACGCGTTAATTAATGTAATGAGTCATACTGGCCTCATTCGTCTTTATTAGGCTTCCATTAACTTTTAATGAAATTTCGAAAAGTGAAATAACTTGATAGCAGCGATTCGTGTGCTCTTTGTGTCCAAAGAACTCAACACAGCGTTGAAAATCCGAATAGACTATCCCCGTAATGCCTATATTAACCTAAATGATTACCTTCCACATAATCTATCCATCATTCACGCTCCTTTAACTTGCGCTTGCACCCCATCCTTTTGCATCCATTCGAACCACCCCCTCTGTTCAAAAGATGTTCTAAAACTCTTCATACCACCTCCTCTATTTGGCGGAGAGCATGTCCACCGTTCTTCTGAAAAGGGAGCGAATTTTTAGAAAGGGAGGGGGGGGGGGCGACAACCACCCTTGGGTCATCCCTAACACAAAAGCGGAAATTAAAAGATCGTCTGTTGTAAGGAAAGCTGTAATCCAATTGCGTCTTCGGGTGGGGTTTAATAAACAATATCTAATCGAATAAGTCTCCGTTAATTCTTAGAGCCTCCCTCCTCCTGAGTAGCGCTCCAGAGCTAATGATGATGACGCCGTTTCCATAGCAACCCGAAAAGAGCAGGATTACATCATTAGTACGTCCTTCCCCCTTTTCCTCTTAATTGATAGGATAGAAAGTGTGGAACGGAGGTGCTTGTTGCCGAGAGGCATGCGGCGACATGTTTGGCCAGCTCGTTATAGCCAAAATTTAGATTATTTGTAAATACAGGCGTGAATACGTAATTGTGAATAGCATTATTTTATACTATCTCTGTACTTAAAAGAATAAAATTACGAAGTTTTCACTAAACGAATTTATTGCACGAGTAAATGCCTCGTAGCTCTGTTCGTATAACTTAAAAAATATATTGCGGTTTGTATACAACAGCTTTGAATTGTAATCGGTAAATGCATTGTTTTAAGGTATTCTAATACTTAAATTATTTTACAACTCACAACATTAAAAAATAAATTTCAGGTACTCGTTTTGGCGTTACAGAAAAACTTTTTTTCATGCGAAAACGTTGTTCACTTCCGGACAGAAGTAGCAGCCTGTGAGCTTCAATATTGCTTTCAAGATACTTTTCAGAAACGTTTATGTTGTCGATGTTAAATACGTCTAGTTCAGACGTTTTCAAACTTTTAATATTTCAGACCTAGGTTTCAATCTTAATTTTCATCAAGACCTCCTCCTTGCCCTCCTAATCAAATAACAACATAAATAACAAGGTATTTTGAGTATTTTGATGTTAAAGCTATATCTTAACTAAAAAAAATAGCATTTAAACTATAGAAATCTGTTTGTAATCCATACATGAGGCAGTGAGAAGCAAAGGGGGTTTAAGTGGACATTTTTGGGTTTTGATTAAAACGCGTTTAAATTCACTGGCCTCAAGAAGTTAAGGTACAACCGGTTTCTTTGCGTTTAATTTGCAAATGAATGAATGTAGAAACCAAAAACTTTTTGGAATATTTGTGCATTAAACAGTTTTTTAATTGATGCGTCATAGAAATTTGTATAATGTAGTATTGCAAAAACGATTTATAACAACAAAAGCAATCTTTGCGGAAAAGCCCATTCTTGAAGAAAACAGATTATTACAGTGTTAGGTAGTAAAATGTCATAGAAACAATACAAAAATCGGTTCTAATAAGGAATGTGACTCCCTTAACTTGAATGCATTGGCGGCGTCGATTTTAAATGCTGTTTATTAAGTTGTCGGACACCCGGAATAGGAAGCGAAGGCCAGACACAGAGTAAGACCTTGGAGGAGGATTTAAAGCAGCAACCAGTCTGCCAAGATTGTCTCAATGTTGTTCTATCGGATTCAGGTCTGGAGATCAAGTGGCCATTTCATTCGTTCCAAACCGTGATCTTCCAGATACGCCTCAACAATCCGAGCTCGGTGAGGTCGTCATCATTGTCCATCAGAATGAAGTCATTACCAACAGCACCAGTATATGGGCGGACATATGGATCAAGGATCTCATCCCGATATCTCAGACCAGTCAGAGTTCCTCCATGGAACAAATGCAGTTCAGTGTGACCACCGAGCGAGATCCCTACCCAAACCATGTGATTCCACCACCCTTTCAACAGTGTTGGATGGATGGTATCTTGTGTGCTGTTCCCTCCAGATCAGTAGACGCTCTGAATATTTCTTCAATGTAAATTTGGACTCGTCTGTAAACAGCACAGAAGCCCATTGCTCCTGGGTCCAGGAAACATGTTCTCTTACCCAGCATAAGCAGATCCTTCGCTGTGGTCTGTTGAGGGGAACACACACAATTGGTCGTCTTGCATAGATACCTGCATTGTGCAGACGATTTCGCACCATAGCACCAGACATTCCTCTTCCTGATGCTACAAAATGGTCTGCAACGAGCTGCGGCACAGTAGTGGTTCTTCTCCTTCGGGCCGAAAGAACTAGAAAACAGTCTTCTGCTGATGTTGTAGCTCGTGGTCGGTCTTAAATAAGTCTTCTGGACACAGAATCTTCGGCTTGGTATTGATCCCAAAGTCGCTGAACAACTACGAGACACATTGAGACATCTAGCAGCATCAGCCTGCGACAATCCCACTTCCCTCCATCCAACTGCCCGCCACCTTAACGAATTCGGTGAACGACGTCTCTAAGACATTTTCTAAACTCTACTGACTATTGTCACTGAAACTGCCAACAACAGCTGAAAATTAACGCAACTTGCACACAAAAGTATAAAAGCATGAGATTTGCATTTTTGTCTTGCTCATAAAAATATATTCTTTTCTATAAAATAAAAGTGGTAGCTATCGTTTTCTCATAAATGATTTTATCATTCATGCAATCATTATTATCATTCATGCAAACTATGCATTTTATTGTTACTGATAGTTTTTGAATGGTGAGCTTCGAAAAACATGTTGTACCTTAACCTTTTGAGGCCAGTGTATGTGGTCCTACGTGGGCTTTTATTGAACTTTTTTTTCTCAATCACGTTTTACAGAAGCAGCCACCAGAAATATAAGTACAATCTCTTGCTCTAAAACAGAGAAGAGGTTCACCAACTGTTTGTGTATTGGTTATCTGCAAATTTTTAATTTCGCCACTTGCATCCCTTTGCTTCTCACTGCCTTATATAATAATACTGTGTGACAAAATCTTACTTTTTTTTTCTCCGACATTGAATTGAATAGTTAATTTATGTCAAGTTGAGCCTGCTAAATATAAATATATAGACAAAATTCTTGTAACATGTACCATTTTAAAGTTATGACAAATTTAATTTCCATAAATGGATAAAAATTGAAATATTTAAATCAAATCTAAACATATTTATTTACTTATATTTTAAATATTGATGCAAATATAGTAATAATATACACTTATGCATACATTGTGAGAAGAGATAGCACAGGTTTTATCATTGAGTAGAAAAAAAAAGCCACATTTTATAAAAGAAAATGAGGAAAGATTAATTTTTCCTCTTGCAAATAGAGAAATCCTTTTGAGTTAAAAACCAACAGTGATCTCCCAACATTTGTTGCATTTTATTTTCCTTGGTAACGTTCTTCTATACGTTTAATAGCTTGATAAAAGTGTTCACCTCGCTCATCACTCACCATTGCAAGATTACAAAAAAGAAACTCGAAGTGAGAATGCAAGAAATGTATTGTTCAAAAATGACATTCTGCACCTCATCGTTTCATATTTTTGCAACAAGTTTTCACTAGAAACTTGGCATTTTCACTTTTATGACTAAAAATCCTCTAATTACCTTTTTTTAGAGATAACCAAGCCGCTAGTTCTTTCTGGGTGAGATTTTCGTCAAGGTCATTGTTCTTCATAAGCTTTTTTGCTTGTGGCCCGACAAAAAAGCCTTCTTTTAATTTAGCAGCACTCAATTTGGGAAAAATTATTTTCAAATACAAAAATCATTTGCCATTTTTATATATAGCTTTGACAAAGTTTTTCTTGAGACCAAGTTTTATATAAGAGTGGGAAAATAATTTTCTTGCGGAAAAAGAGGTAAACTAAAAAATTAAGTGTTGCCACTTCTTAAACTTGGAGCAATTCTAATTGAAATAAAATATCATAATAAACAACAACTGTTGCAGATGGTATTTTTCACTATATATCCTATACTAATAGATGGTTTTATGCTTCTAATTATTAAAATAAATATGAAATTAAATTATTTTTGTCACATTATTAGAAAGGGTGCATGAAAATGTTATAGAGGCTTAAAAAAAAAAAACGTGACGTGTTAGACGCCCATATCATTTGGCAATTTTGATTACAATTAAATAAGTAATTCAATACACGGTGATAGTATTCATGTTAGAAAAACCGTGTCACACAGTGTAATCGATTCCCACTGCATTCATTATATCATACGTTAGTTTATCATTTTTATACTCAATTCTTTTGCTAAGTAACATACATCCATTTGTGAAACCTTAATTATTACAAACGTGTTAGTCAGTTACAATATTATGTTTTATGATTATAATTATACATTACAGAAAATATGAGTATTTGGTTTAGCTAAATTTTACTAGTTTCATGCAAATTATCATTAAAGCAGACAATTCATTGAAGCAACGTCAAAAGTTCACTCGTGAAACTAACAACTCTGTTAAATACAAACCTAAAACAAACAATATCGATAAGATATAGATGTAACATTGATTAGGATTCATAAGATAATTATGAAAATAAAAAAATACACTATTACAACCCTTTTCATAATTATATTATATGAGTGTTAATGTGGGTTTTTGGTGTCACAATATATTTTGTTTTGCGTTTCTTTAAGTAAAATCAATTTTTTAGCAAAAATTGTTTCCTTATACTCGCGCCACATCTTTATGGATATTCTCCCCCCCCCCCCTAGAGAGATTGAAAATCGTAGCATAGTTGAAATAATGAATACTACTCAAATATTTCAAAATAATGAGTTTTTAACCAAATTTTAGACAAAAATGCGCAAAAGGTCAACTTCTTGGTTGTGAATATCAGTTTTAAATTTAATTCCCTGAAGATATTTTTATGATATCGTTTTACAGAGTAGCTTTAATTTTTCTTTTTTTTAAATATGAAAGTCATTTTATATTGAATCGTTGTTAGGCTGAAATTGTCAAATTTCGTCCAAACCACTGCTTTAGAAATTTTGTGAACGAAAAATGGTGAGAGTTTTGTGTTGAACAGAAACATAATTGTTCGGCCTTCTATACTTGATTTTTTTTTAAAATTCTTGAACTCATCAATATTAAGTTATTATGTCTACAGTAAACTATACTAAAGTTATTATGCATCAATATAAAGTCATTGAGCTATTATGCCGAAATTAAGAAAGCTATATCATTTGGATTGTACTTCTAACCAACCAGTTTTAAAATTCAAAATATTTTCAAAGGCATCATAGCCTTTGCAAACGTTTACTGTTAAATCTTCAACAATATACATTTTCTTTGAACAGTAAATGTTATGTCTGTCCCTACGCTATATTTCAAGGGCGTGAATGAAGTATACTACATATTTCAGGTTGACAAACAAAGGAGGAAAAACCTCAATTGGAAACCATATAAAAGCATCCTAGTCATTGAGAATGTTGACAAAAATAATAGACAACATACGTATTTTACGGACTCCACTTAAAATATAAATTATTACTAACAATGAAATTTAACCTTTAAGTTACTTAGAAGCCTTACGTATTGGTAAACGATCATAATTAGCTTCAAGATTCGTTGTTTCGAATTGAGCTTTTGTATTAAATTGAACTCTCAGAAGCAGACCAGAACTGTTTTATCGTTTGAGAAAAACAAAAATGGCAAAAGTACATAATAACAATAGCCCAGGTGATAACTAAAGAAAATCCTGCTACAAAATAATCGCAGATTATTTTGCAACACCGTTCCAGGATTTCAAGAATGCGCAAGCTTCCTCTGAAAATAAAGTTGAATTGCGAAGATATTTCCTGAATTCCTACAAGCAATCTTGAATAAAAGTAGAAGCAAGACAATGAGAATTCAGGTGTAAAGATGTGTTTTATTCCGCTCCTTACTTCATGAGATTTAGCAGGCACGCATAACGGAGAAAACGTTCGATTGCTCTCCCCCCCCCCTTGCAGGAATTGGGTCCAAAAACTAATGTGAACCAATTCACATGGGACCACATATGTGAACCAAATTTCGTTTGATTTCATGCGGTAGTTTTTGCTCTAGAGCGGAGACAAAAAAATACCGGTCACACACATACAGACACACTCGCACATAGACAGACGTTTTCCAAAAATTGTCAAATTGATCTCAGCACATTTCAAAACGTGCAAATCTATAAAAAATTTAAATTCCAAAATATTTACGAATCCAAACTTTCTTCCAGATATAAACGAGCTGATGTGTGCATCACATGACTTCCTTTTACTCCAATGTAATGTCATTTCCCTATTATTGGCAATTTTAATGTGATTCAATAGTTTATTTTCTGAATATCAAAAAAAAAAAAAAAAAAGTGGCCAAATTAAAAACAAATTTTTTAAAAAAAAGTGGCCAAATTAAAAACAAATTTCAAAAAAAAAAAAAAAAAAAATCGCGAAATTTGTCGCCAAGGTGGCGACAAAACTTGACGACCAAAAGATGAGCGATATATGGCCAAGTGTCCACCAAATTATAACACCACTTGAGTTTACACCGAAATTAATAATGATTTCCCCCAAAAAGGGGCAAAAGATCCCTTTCGAAACACTCGAATGCAACCAAAAGGGGAGGTGCGCAACTAAACCCCACTAAGA